>NW_027643688.1:177500-192077 GCF_032717465.1 Coenobita brevimanus
ACCAACCAACACCAAGCAACCAAAGACCAACCACGACCCACGACCCACGAAACAGCAACACGTTTGCGAACGGCAGCAGCCACAGGGAGATGGTTTGCGAACGGCAGCAGTCGCAGGGAGATGGTTGGCGAACGGCAGCAGCCGCAGGGAGATGGTTTGCGAACGGCAGCAGCCGCAGGGAGATCGTTGGCGAACGCCAGCAGCTGCAGCGAGATCGTTGGCGATCACCAGCAGCCGCAGCGAGATCGTTGGCGAACGCCAGCAGCCGCAGCGAGATCGTTGGCGAACGCCAGCAGCCGCAGCGAGATCGTTGGCGAGCGCCAGTAGCCGCAGCGAGATCGTTGGCGAACGCCAGCAGCCGCAGCGAGATCGTTGGCGAACGCCAGCAGCCGCAGCGAGATCGTTGGCGAACGCCAGCAGCCGCAGCGAGATCGTTGGCGAGCGCCAGTAGCCGCAGCGAGATCGTTGGCGAACGCCAGCAGCCGCAGCGAGATCGTTGGCGAACGCCAGCAGCCGGAGCGAGATCGTTGGCGAACGCCAGCCGCCGCAGGGAGATGGTTGGCGAACGCCAGCAACCGCAGGGAGATCGTTGGCGAACGCCAGCACCCACAGGGAGATCGTTGGCGAACGCCAGCAGCCGCAGCGAGATCGTTGGCGAACCCCAGCACCCACAGGGAGATCGTTGGCGAACGCCAGCAGCCGCAGCGAGATCGTTGGCGAACGCCAGCAGCCACAGCGAGATCGTTGGCGAACGCCAGCAGCCGGAGCGAGATCGTTGGCGAACGCCAGCAGCCGCAGCGATATCGTTGGCGAACGCCAGCAGCCGCAGCGATATCGTTGGCGAACGCCAGCACCCGCAGGGAGATCGATGGCGAACGCCATCACCCGCAGGGAGATCGTTGGCGAACGTCAGCACCCACAGGGAGATCGTTGGCGAATGCCAGCACCCACAGGGAGATCTTTGGCGAAAGCCAGCACCCACAGGGAGATCGTTGGCGAACGCCAGCACCCACAGGGAGATCGTTGGCGAACGCCAGCAACCACAGGGAGATCGTTGGCGAACGCCAGCAACCACAGGGAGATTGTTGGCGAACGCCAGCACCCACAGGGAGATCGTTGGCGAACGCCAGCCTATGCTTGAAACTCTCAATGGAAGAGGCAGCAACTACTTTACTAGGTAGCTTATTCCATTCGTCTACTACTCTATTACCAAACCAATTTCTACCGATTTCCTTACTGAAACGGAATTTTTCTAGTTTGAAACCATTATTTCTAGTTCTATCCTGTATGCTCACTTTAAGTACCTTGCTAATATCTCCCTTATTTATACCATTCATCCACTTAAACACCTCAATTAAGTCTCCCCTTACTCTACGCCTCTCTAGCGAATGCAGACTTAGTCTTTTCAGTCTGTCTTCATATGACAGGTTCCGGACGTCATGTATCATTTTAGTCATTCTTCTCTGTACATTTTCTAACGAATTAATATCCATTCTATAGTAAGGACACCAAAATTGTACTGCGTAGTCTAAATGTGGCCTTACTAATGCTAGATAAAGTTTTAGTATTACTTTAGATGATCTATTGCTCACGCTTCTCGAAATAAATCCTAGGACCCTATTTGCTTTATTTCTCGCATTAATACACTGTTGCCTAGGTTTAAGGTCGTTACTAATCATAACTCCTAGATCTCTCTCGCATTCCGATTTGCTAATTTCTTTGTTATCTAAGCTGTATTTAGTATCTCCAATGGTCTTGCCTACGTTAAGTACTTTACATTTTTCAACGTTAAATTCCATTTGCCAAGTTTTAGACCATTTGGACAATGTATCGAGGTCTTTCTGTAAGTTATGGCAATCGTCAGTCGAGTTAATGATACGCCCTATTTTTGTATCGTCGGCAAATTTGCTGATGCTGCTATTGACTCCTAAGTCTAGATCATTTATATATATGATAAATAATAAGGGACCGAGTACTGAACCCTGTGGTACACCGCTAGTTACTAATCCCCAGTCCGACTTAGTTCCATTTATTAATACTCTCTGCTTTCGTCCTTTCAGCCAGGATTCTATCCATTTTAAGATATCGCCGTCTATACCGTGTGCTCGAACCTTTCTAACTAACCTTTCGTGTGGGACCCTATCAAAAGCTTTACTAAAGTCCAGATAAATAACATCGTAAGCTTTATCGCTATCTACTGCCTCATAGACCTCCGAGTAGAATGACAACAAATTTGTGAGGCAGGATCGTCCTTGCCTGAATCCGTGCTGACTTTCGTTTATAAGATTAAATCTTTCTAAGTGTTCTCTAATCTTATTTGCCAAAATTGACTCTAACATCTTTCCTACTATTGACGTTAGACTTATCGGACGATAATTCGACGCAGCTGATTTATCACCCTTTTTAAAGATGGGCACTACGTTTGCGGTTTTCCACGCCTCTGGAACTTCTCCTGAACTTAAAGAGTCATTAAATAACGTTAAAAGTGGCTGACATAATTCTTCTTTGGTTTCTTTTATAATTTTTGCATATATATCGTCCGGACCTGGCGATTTTTGAGGTTTTAACTTATTAATTTCTTTCAATACGTCCTCCTTACTAATGGTTATTTTACTAAGAATATTTTCCGTATTCTCATCGTAAATATTTGCTGCTTGAGGGACCAGGTCTAGATTTTCCTTGGTGAATACTGATATGAAATAATTATTTAGGATGGAGCACATTTCTTTATCTTCACTGGTAATGTCACCTGATTCTGTTCTGAGTGGTCCTATCCTATCTTTATTTTTCGTACGGTACAATTGATAAAAACCCTTGGGGAGATGAAAGGGGGAAAGGAGGTAGGATACAGGAAAGAACACAGACGACATAAGAAAGAGGAAGTGTAAGGAGATGTCGAAAAGAGAAGAAGAGGGAAAGAAATACACGGGGAAAAGGGAAAGAAGGGAGAGAAAGAGAAGTGAGAAAGAAAAGAGAAAAACGTGAAAGAAAAGATAAAGGGAAAAAAGGAGGGAAAAGAGAGAGGAGAGGAAAGAAGAGAGGAGAGGAAAGAAGAGACACGAAAGTGGGAGGAGAGAAGAGAAAGAGAGAGGAAAAGAAGAAAAGAGAAGGGTGGTGAGAAAATTGATTGAGGTGTAAAGTGGGGAAGCGATTAGAGAGAGAGAGAAAGAAGGGGAGAGAGGGTTCTGGGGGGGTAAGGATTACAGGAGAGAGAGAGAGAGAGAGAGAGAGAGAGAGAGAGAGGGGTGAAACAAATAAAGACACTGAACGATAAACAACGGCACAATGACGAAGGCATGAGAGGAATTGCAGAACCTAAATTTTTTACATCATTTCGTTCTGTTTTTTAAATCTCTTTATCGTCTTTTTTTCTTGTCTCAGTCAGCTCCAACCTTCTCCTTGCTTATCTCTCTCCTCTCCTCCTCCTCCATTAACCTAGTAAGCATTCTCTATTTTCAACTCACTCTCTCTTCTTTCATCGTTTCTCTACGCCAATCTACACGTCAACGTCAGCCGGGGTTGCCAGGCATCGCGTAATTTTTCACATTTGTTTATACTTTTCTTATTTCTGGCCTTATTTTTCGTGCTACATTATTCATTTACGTATCATATTGTTCTCAGTGTGATTTTCTATAAGGCTACATGCATTTAAGGTTGAACGGAATACAGCATTACCAATACAATAACACAATGAACAATAACATGTGAAAAACATAGGCAGCTGGTGTAAATGTTTATACTGTATTTTCGACGTTATTTTTTGTGCTATTTTATTCATTTTAGTCTCTTTTTCTTCGTAAGTGTTTGTCCTGCAATAAAATGAGTATAAAATAATGAGCAAACAGCCAACATCACGATTACTAACACCGTAAACAGCGTAAAAAAGACCAGGCGCGCTCCATCAGCGCGCCTTCTCGTAAATATTGATACTCATGTTTTATTTTATTTCAGACGATATTTTGAGTGCTATTTCGTTCATTTTAGTCTTTAACTGTTCGTACGAGTTTGTTCTACAGTAACAAGGCATTCAAGAATGAACAGAACACGAACATCACTGGTACTAACACAGTACATGCAGCAAAAGGATAAATATACTGTACTGTTTAAGCATACGTTAGAAAAATAAAGAACCTCTATACAGTACGTATATCTCATGTAGAATGGGAAGACATTGGCGCGCATTTAAACCTAGTCCCATGAACAGTGAACAGCAAATGTTTTTGGCGACTCACCACCAAATATTTAACTTTCTACCGAGTGGGTGTTAGCGCCGAAGTGGTGACATGTGGAGGTGTAGGAGGACTACTGGGCCTTGGAATAGGTCACTGCCTCCAAGAAATAGGCCCTGAAGCCTTTGCCCAGAGTCGGACACGTAAAAAAAAAAAAAAAGTGAGTGGCACTTAAGTGGAACCTAATTAGCACTTAAGTGGCACTTAAGTGCATACGCCATTGAATATACATTTGTGTATGTGTGTGTGTGTGTGTGTGTGTGTGTGTGTTAACCTTGCCGTCATTGGTGAAGATTTAAAGAACACTATATAATCCCTCCAGCTAGAAGAACAGGCAGTGAAACAGAAACAACAGGAAGATTTTTAGCTCAAAAACAGAGGCAGTTGGGGAAGGTGAGCCGAAGAGTGCACAAAAGGGCAGCTGAGTATGTATGGTGGGGCTTGGTGTGATAGAATGTATGTAGGGAGACAGGAGTACAGGATAAGGTAGTGCAGCGGTATACGAATTATGAGAGTACGCGAGGCTAGCAGTGTGGTGGTAGACAGAAGGGTACTGCAGGGGCCAGGTAAAGGGACTACTGTTTGTCAAAGGTACTGCAGGGGCCAGGTAAAGGGACTACTGTTTGTCAAAGGTATTGCAGGGGCCAGGTAAAGGGACTACTGTTTGTCAAAGGTATTGCAGGGGCCAGGTAAAGGGACTACTGTTTGTCAAAGGTACTGCAGGGGCCCAGGTAAAGGAACTACTGTTTGTCAAAGGTACTGCAGGGGCCCAGGTAAAGGGACTGCTGTGAAAGGTACTGTGGGGACCAGGTAAAGTACTGTAAGGGCCAGGTAAAGGGAGTACTGTTTGTCAAAGGTACTGCAGGGGCCAGGTAAAGGGACTGCTGTGAAAGGTACTGTGGGGACCAGGTAAATAAAGTACTGTAAGGGCCAGGTAAAGGGAGTACTGTTTGTCAAAGGTATTGCAGGGGCCAGGTAAAGGGACTACTGTTTGTCAAAGGTACTGCAGGGACCAGGTAAAGGGACTACTGTTTGTCAAAGGTACTGCAGGGGCCCAGGTAAAGGGACTACTGTTTGTCAAAGGTACTGCAGGGGCCAGGTATAAGGAATGTTGTAACAGGATGAACCATTGATCTCGATGTTTCTCACAGTAGCATCCTAGACATCTGCCGACGACCTGGTGGAACACTATGAAGATACAAACGAGGCAGCACCTACACCTCTTTTCAATGGCACTTCATATGCACTTATCTTAAAGGCTGCAGGAACCAGCTTTATCGCACCAGGCATACACTGGAGTAGAGAAGGATTCCAGTGGCCAGGGGTCTTGTATAACAGAAGCACTTACTGTTCTAGCCCACCAGAGCTACACATATGCCTGAGTGTGCTGTGAGGGTGGGTCTGCTGTGAGGAGTAGGTCTGCTGTGGGGAGTAGGTCTGCTGTTGGGAGTAGGTCTGCTGTGGCGAGTAGGTCTGCTGTGGCCAGGGATCTCCTATAACGGTATCACTTACGTCTGATGGCGAAGGCGTAGCCTATGAATCACGTGGAGGAGCCCCAATGGTGTACATGAAAATTCTTTATGGCCACTCCTGCCTTTTGGTTCACACCGACAGTTAGATTTTTCTATCTCTCGCACACACGCATCGCCACACCCACACTCACACACACACACATACACACATACACACACACATGCAAACACACACGTACACACACACTTTCTCTCTCCCTCTCTCCCTCTCTCTCTCTCTCATACTAGAACACAGAACGGGCGAAACTTGAAGTGTGACATCCGTAGACTTTCAGGCAGCCAAATTTCTTATATAGCGAATTTATAGCCGATCGAAAGTTAGGTTAGGTCACTTTGGGCAGGGTTTGGTCTGATTAGGTACTTTTTGGTTGGGTTGGGTTCAGTTCGACTAGATATAGACAGATTAGGTTAGATTGCTTTAGAATACGTCTGTTTTGATAGGTTTTGGGTTGGGTTTTATTTGGTTGGGTTAGGTTCGGTTGGATTAGGTCATTTTAGGCTTGGCTGGTTTGGGTTAGGTCAGGTATTGTTAGGTTAAGTTATACCGGGTGAGATTAGGTCGCTTTAGATAGGGTTAGGCAGCATCAGAATAGGTTAGGTTAGGTATGGCAAGGTTAGGTGAGATTGTGAGGTTAAATATAATTAGACTGGGTTAGGTGAGGTTTAGCTAGATTAGGCTGGGTTGATTTAGGTTGGATTAGGTCATTCGAGGTTAGGCAGGGTTCATTTCGAGCAAATATTGATAGGTTTGGTGAGACTGGCCTAATTTAAATCGGTTATAACACTCTCCCCACACATATCCGTATGCCACTCATCACCCACCCTCCACACACACACACACACACACACACACACACACACACACACACACACACACACACACACACACACACACACACGTAGGCGCCCATGGACACAAGCATTTCTATAACACTCTCCCAACACATATCTGTATGACACCCATCACCCACCCTCCACACACACACACACACACACACACACACACACACACACACACACAGCAGATTTGGCTTTTCCAAGAAAAGAAACCCCCAAAGACTGAAAGTGGCGACAGCGAGAGGTGGCGGAGAAGCTCATCCCACTCTCTTCGCACTGGAATGTCTGTGATTGGTGGCTGGTGGGGTGGGAGGTGCGTGAGTGAGGTTAGGAGTCCATTTGATGACCAGTACAGGTGTATCGTCTAATCTGGAAAGATATCTTCACCTGTCTGGTGCTACTCTCTCTCTCTCTCTCTCTCTCTCTCTATGTATGTATGTATGTATGTATACGTTTTTTGTAACATTTTGTTGTGATGTGTTTTCATTATATTTTATAATCTCTTTTTTCATGGTCTTGAAATACAAAGGAAAATACTGTATTTATCATGCTGTACTTATGCAGTCAGTATCCCATTATAAGGCTCATCAAGTCATCCGTAATTCATCGCCGTATTTAATAACCTTAAATGTACAGCACCAGCCTCCCCCCTTCAGCCCATCTGTCTGTCTCTGTCTGTCTGTCTGTCTCTGTCTGTCTGTCTGTCTCTGTCTGTCTGTCTGTCTGTCTGTCTCTCTCTCTCTCTCTCTCTCTCGAGCGAAAAAAGGAAACATAATAGGGGTATTGATAAACGATTTGATGTAGAGATAAGTTTCATAATACATAAGGAAGAAGGAAGTTAAAATGAAAGGCAGCCAAGAGTGTGTGTGACCTGAGGAGGGAGGCTAATTCTCAAGGGACAATATATTCTGGTGTGTGTGTGTGTGCGTGCGTGCGTGCGTGTGTGTGTTGTGTGTGCGCATGTGTGCGCGCGCCCCTCTCTCACTATCATACTCCAGGACTTGTACACTTTGTTCCACGTCAATAAAGTCATTACCGGTATATGCAATCCCTCCAAGTATATATATATATATATATATATATATATATATATATATATATATATATATATATATATATATATATATATATATATTTTGCTAACATTTTGTTGTGGTGTGTTTGGAGAGAGAGAGAGAGAGAGAGAGAGAGAGAGAGAGAGAGCAACATAGGGAAGAAAGGGTTAAGGAGTGGCAAGTATGGACAGGTGGATCTTGTGACCTGTGATTCCCTTCAGCCCTCCATGACAATCCCCAGGGACGTGAGCGCAGTGTGAGCCTCAGAGAATGTTTGCCTTTGTTTCCTCTGTATTTTGCATCTTGACTCTTCACCTCACCTTCCAGCTGCTTTGTCTGCTTGTCCGACGGAATGCATTGCTTTTGGCTTGAGATGTATATTGTATGGCCATTCTAATGCTTTATTCTAAAATATAAACTTAGCAGACCTGCGTTCAATCGATCAAAAAAAAAATCTTGACACAGGTGAACAATGTTTTCACAATGAGCGATGATCCTGTTCGTGTTGGTTTAAGCCAGTTTATTCTCTCTCTCTCTCTCTCTCTCTCTCTCTCTCTCTCTACTGTATGTACTGTAAATATATATATATATATATATATATATATATATATATATATATATATATATATATATATATATATATATGATGCATGTATATACTGTATGTATAAATATGTCTGAATGCATGCATGTACGCCCTCCGGAGCGACGGGGTAGGGGTTGTGTGTGTGTGTGTGTGTGTGTGTGTGTGACCCTATAGAAACCGTACTCTCCCTACATACCAGTCTCCTCCCAACAGTGTTTTTCCCTCCTCCTTACCGATTTCTTCTCCAAACGACTCATTACTATCCCCTGGTTGGCTTCCTATGTCTTCATATCGTCATCGATTGCGTGAGTAGAATGTAGTAACGGAACAGAAGCAAAAATAAATCGGTCAGGAAGAGGTGTTAGGAAGCTTCCTAACAGTAAAATACCCCCGCTAATACCAATACACCGGTCCTGTATGAGACAGCCCTAGCGTGGTACCTTATAGATGAAATTGATACAGTATTATAGATGTAACTTTTCCTTTTCAGTCTTTCCTATGAAATTTCCATATCAGTTATTCCATGCTACTTGGTGGTTTTTCTCACTTTTTCCTGCCAGTTTTAACTGGAGGGTTTGGAGGCGGGGTGAACCTTCTTGCTTTACTATCTTTACCCTTCAGCATGTAGAGGTAGATCTCGTAGTCATAGTCTATTCTGTAACAGCCTCGAAAGGACGATAAGGTCTGTTGCTGTTTGCTTTCCTTTGTACTCCTTTGTGTACTCAGTATGGACGGTGGGTCTTAGTGCCAAAGTGGAGACATGTGGAGATGTATGAGAGAGAGAGAGAGAGAGAGAGAGAGAGAGAGAGAGAGAGAGAGAGAGAGAGAGAGAGGGGGAGGAGGCAAACACAGTGCTAAAAGATAGAATGGCAAGACAGAAATAATGAGAGAGAGAGAGAGAGAGAGAGAGAGAGAGAGAGAGAGAGAGAGAGAGAGAGAGTTAGTTTTCTTTCTCGTCTTCCTTTCCAAAAAACGAGGCTATAAATGTGCAGAATCTCTCTCTCTCTCTCTCTCTCTCTCTCTCTCTCTCTCTCTCTCAGAGTTGTTGGTATAGTCTCACCAATCTAAAACCTAGGTTTGGGTGGAGTCTAGCCGGGGATTTCCCGGCGTACAGCGTTGCCTTGTTTCCTATACTCTCATTGGCTAGTGGCTGACCTGACACCGTTAGAGTTCGTCCGCTCCCATCTCGCCACCTGGCCTGACATGACTTCACCCACTTCTGTGTGTGTGTGTGTGTGTGTGTGTGTGTGTGTGTGTTTGTGTATGTGTGTGTGTGTAAAGACAAAGTAGTTTAAGTTATAAATATAATCAAAATAATGAATTTAAAAGTCGCATTCTCTCTCTCTCATATAATTTATGATTTTTTACCTGGTTATAGCCTTTAAATTACACTCTACATATTAAAACTTAGACTTTCTTTCCACACCACCCAAGAGGTAAAAGTCACGGCGCGTTTTTTTTTTTTTTTTAAGAGGTTTCCCCGATAGGCCTATTCCTCTTCTCTTACAGCATGTAAGAAATTATCATGAATCCTCCTCATCAGAAGAGGTGAGAGTGATAGTGAAAGAATCAATGAAATTATCAATTGCCACATCTCTTTTTGCATCATCTGTTTGAATTTGTTCTGCGTGTATAACGGCATTTCTCCAGTTTTCTGATGTAATTTTCTCAATTGCCTCATGAATAAGTGGCTTCATATCGGCATTCCGGAATGTATTCCTTTTTGAGACATAGCCTTTAAGGTGAGCCCATATGAGTTCTATTGGGTTATACTGGCAGTGATAAGGAGGCAGGCGTACAACTCGATGGCCGTGCTCTGAGGCAGTATTGTCGATGACGTAATTTGTATCGGCAGCAGTGATGTGGCGAGTCACAAGTTCCATAAGTTCCACTTTCAGGAGACCCTCTGGTACTGTTATCCCCTTCTTCTCCAGCCATTCTATTATCGTTGCTTTATTGTTGGAACCTGTTGGTGGTTTATGCTTTTTCCTTGAGTGATAGGATGCATTATCCATCACAATAACTGAAGAGGGAGGAATGTTAGGTAACAGTTGTACCTGAAACCACTTCTCGAATGTCTCGGCATTCATCTGATCGTGGTAATCCCCGACATTTTTTGCTTGGAATATCAGGGCAGCTTCGGGAACAAATCCATTTTTGGTTCCGGCGTGCAGAATAATCCAGCGACCACCTTTCCCTGTCGGTACCCGCACTCCCTCGGCTTTTCCTGAGGTGCTGTCTACCCAGCACTTAGAAACCGTGTGGTTCTGATTTATCCAAGTTTCATCTAAGTAGACGATAGTCTTGTCAGAGCTTGTAAGTGCCTTCATTTCTTTCAAAAACTTGCACCTGGCAGAGGTTACGTCGCTGCGTTCCATTAGAAATTTCCGTCCATCAACGCTTGCGTACCGAAATCCTATTTTCTTCATAACTTTTCTTAAAGTTTCACGGCCGCCGGGGTAAGAAAGGTTACTCTTCATTTCTGCGTGGATTTTTATTTTTTCAAGGGTAGGGATTTCTTTTCTGTCATAGAAATTTAAAACAGTTCTGCGTAACACATCTTCATTGAAGTTATCAAAAAAGTCTGGTTTTACACGTTGCCTTTTCTTGGGAGACGTAAACTCTGGAGAGTTGTTTTCTTCATTATCTCTTGCTTCTCTGCGTATTGCCTCAATCCTGCTCTTGCTAAGTCCTGTTGCTGCAGCTGTTCGATGAATTGCCCTTGAAACATCATCGAAAATTCCTCCGTACTGCTTCTCCTGCAGAAAATACTGGCTTACGTTGAAGGCCATTTCTTTGGCTTGACTATGTAGATGCGAGCGAGTTGGCGTAGCTGCCATTGTGTCTGCATCAACATAGAAAGTGAATAGTGGAAGCACCTGACAGAAGCTTAAATCTCCCTCCAATGGATTAACTCCCAGTATGGGCCTGGTGTTGCCGCTCGTGAGTGTTTTAACTTATTTATTTCTATTAAGAAAATAGCGTATGTTCTACTGATTCCTTCAAATTATATTATAAACGTAATTGTTACATTACTTACCCAACTTAGAACTACCGTGAAAGTCGGTAAAAGTAACTACATTTTTTTCAGCACCACTGTAAAATATGTATGCCACGTTTCTTTATTGATGTACAAGAGCCATATGCATTACACGTTTACCTTCCTTTTATATGCTAGAATACTTACGTTTATATTGTATTAGTATGTGTGTACCTATCTGTGATGCCTATTACATATATATCAGAATCTACTCATCGCTCGTTTAGGAAGTATGGCATAGCTGCACCCAGCGCCAGACCCCACCCAAACCTGGGTTTAAAATTGGTGAGACTATAGGAAGTTGTGCTAGAGATTAACATAAGAGAGGATAACTGCAGTAGGCCGGTTGGCCCAGGCTAGGCAGCTCCTAGAAGAGTAACTGAACTACTAGAGTGAGATAAGGATAGCAAAGAAGAAGGCTCTCCCCCGCCCTCCAAGACCCTCCAGCCGAAGCCGGCAGGAAAAAGTCAGAAAGAACATAACGCAGTATAGAAAAACTGGCGTGGACTGTTTATAGGAAAGTGTGAAAGGAGAAAGAGGGACTTCTATAGTGTAACCTGAGAAGGGAAAAGAATGAATTAGTACTTGTTATGAGATTTTTTTTCTATACCCACCCCTTATTTGTCATATGCTCATCTAGCTTATGTTTGAAACTCTCAATGGAAGAGGCAGCAACTACTTTACTAGGTAGCTTATTCCATTCATCTACTACTCTATTGCAAAACCAGTCTCTACCCTGTTCTTAACTAGCATTAGTAGGGCCACATTTGGACTGCGCAGTGCAGTTTTGGTGTCCTTGCTGTGGAGTGATGTTGATTCGTTGGAAAATGTGCAGAGAGGAGTGACAGGAATGATGCATGACGTCCGGAACCTGTCATGTGGGGGCGGACTGAGGAGACTGGGTCTGCATTCGCTGGAGAGGCGTGGAGTGGGGGGCGGACTTGACTGAGGTGTTTGAGTGGATGAAGGGTGTAAATAGGGGAGATGTCGGCAGGGTGCTTGAGGTGAGCATACAGGATGGAACTGGAAATGGTGGTTTCAAGCTAGACAGGTTCCGTTTCAGTAAGGAAATCGGTAGAAATTGGTTTGGTAATAGAGTAGTAGACGAATGGAATAAGCTACCTAGTAAAGTAGTTGCTGCCTCTTCCATTGAGAGTTTCAAGCATAGGCTAGATAAGCATATGACTAATAAGGGGTGGATATAGAAAAAAGAAAATCTTATAACTAATACTAATTCATAATTTTTCCTTTTCAGGTTACACTGTGATAGTCTCTATTCTCCTTTCGCACTTTCCTGTAAAATGTCCACGCCAGTTTTTCTATACGGCGTGGTGTTCTTTCTGACTTTTTCCTGCCGGCTTCGGCTGGAGGGTTTGGAGGGCGGGGGAGAGCC
Source organism: Coenobita brevimanus (assembly GCF_032717465.1). Classification (NCBI taxonomy): domain Eukaryota; kingdom Metazoa; phylum Arthropoda; class Malacostraca; order Decapoda; family Coenobitidae; genus Coenobita; species Coenobita brevimanus. The sequence continues at coordinate 190,173 of NW_027643688.1, forward strand.
TTCTTCTTTGCTATCCTTATCTAATTCTAGTAGTTCAGTTACTCTTCTAGGAGCTGCCTAGCATGGGCCAACAGGCCTACTGCAGTTATCCTCTCTTCTTATGTTCTTATGTACATACAGACATACATGCATATAAATACGTGCAGACATCCATACGTACACACAGGTAAAAATCAGGTGGAAAATTGACTAGTAAATATTTTTCTATTCCATCTATCCAAACATACATACATAAACATACAGACATAAACCAACTCGATCTCTGTCTGCATCTGCGGTTTCTCTAATGCATCAGTCCTTACATAACCATCCAGCCTTCCATCTCTTCATCATCCATCAGATCAGCCACACACACACACACACACACACACACACACACACACACACACACACACACACACACACACAAACTCGTCAATATCCTTCAACCCGCAATAAAACTCACATGTCGAGCAAACAGTTCAACCTCCTCCTTTGCGGTATTGAGAGAGAGAGAGAGAGAGAGAGAGAGAGAGAGAGAGAGAGAGAGAGAGAGAGAGAGAGATGCAATTTGGAATTTTGGGTATAAGATGGACTGATCTTTCGTCTCTCTCTCTCTGTCTGTCTGTCTGTCTCTCTCTCTCTCTCTCTCTCTCTCTCTCTCTCAGTCAGTCCATATATCTATCTATCTATCTATCTATCTGTGTATAACTATTTGTTTATTAATCTACCTTTCTTCATTGTTTCTCACTTCTTCCTTCTTCGTTTATACTCTGGCTATTTCTTAATTTTTTTTCCCTCCTCTCTTCCCTCCCCCTCTCCCTCCTCCATACCTCCCTCTCCCTCCCTTAATCCCTCTTGTTGTCTTAATCTCTCTCCTCCTCCTCCTTGGCCTCTCTCTCTCCTTCACTTTCTCCTTCCTTCCTTTCTCTTCATTCTTTTCTTTTCTTTTCGTCTCCCTCTTTCATCCATCCTTTCTTCCTTCGGTAATTTGGTTTGCTGTTCTCATTCGTCTCCATAATCTCTCTCTCTCTCTCTCTCTCTCTCTCTCTCTCTCTCTCTCTCTCTCTCTCTCTCTCATTATTCCATTCTCCATTTCTTTCTTTTTCTTCCTTTCACCTCCTCCCAAACCTCCCTTTCTCACATACCCTTCTCTCTCACACCCTTCCATTTCACCATCCCTCCATTTTGCCTCCTTCCCTCCACTACCCCTCCTTCCCTCCACTTCCTCCTCCTCTCCTTCCCTCCCCCCACCCTCCTTATCCCTCCCCCACCTCCTTAATCCCTCCCCCACCCGGTCAGTACCCAGAAATGAAAGGAATGTTACACAGACTCTATTTTCCTTTTGTGTACCTGAGATGTAAAGAAAAATGGGTGACAGGCCTAAACCATCAGAGAGAGAGAGAGAGAGAGAGAGAGAGAGAGAGAGAGAGAGAGAGAGAGAGAGAGAGAGAAGTACCGTGAACCATTTAGCATTCACATAAGAAGAGAGGATAACTGCAGTAGGCCGGTTGGCCCATGCTAGGCAGCTCCTAGAAGAGTAACTGAACTACTAGAATGAGATAAGGATAGCAAAGAAGAAGGCTTTCCCCCGCCCTCCAAACCCTCCAGCCGAAGCCGGCGGGAAAAAGTCAGAAAGAACACCACGCCGTATAGAAAAACTGGCGTGGACATTTTACAGGAAAGTGTGAAAGGAGAATAGAGACTATCACAGTGTAACCTGAAAAGGGAAAATTATGAATTAGTATTAGTTATAAGATTTTCTTTTTTCTATATCCACCCCTTATTAGTCATATGCTTATCTAGCCTATGCTTGAAACTCTCAATGGAAGAGGCAGCAACTACTTTACTAGGCAGCTTATTCCATTCGTCTACTACTCTATTACCAAACCAATTTCTACCGATTTCCTTACTGAAACGGAATTT
>NW_027643689.1:0-20000 GCF_032717465.1 Coenobita brevimanus
GATGCTGACATACACTACGTCAAGTAATACAACATCAGTACAGGTACCTCAGGTTAAAAAAAAAAAAAACAGCATACATTCAACAGTGGTATTTCCTCCTCAGTTAGCTCAAGTGCTATTAAAAGTGTGACAGTCTGCCTCTCACATCCCTACCCCCGACGTTCACACTTCACACTTTCCACACCCAACTGTCATCCTCCATCCTCTCCACATGCCCAAACCATCTCAATCTACCCCTCATCACCACAACACCAATACACTCCACTCCCAACCTTCCTCTCAACTCTTCAATCATAAACCAGCCCCCCAGGCCTCACACCCAAGGACACACTACACATCCTTTTAATCACTGTCATTTCTGTATATTTGAGCCTACAGATCTCGTCTTCCTTTACTGCCCAGGTCTCACTACCATACAGCATTACACTGCTAACACATGCTGCATACAAAGGTCCCCTAGCATGGAGGGAGAGCCCTCTCAATGTCAGGGAGGCAACAGCTCCCTGAACTTCTTCCAACCACTCCTCACTCTGGCCACAGACCTAGCTCCAGTCCCACCTCCAGCACATAACATGTCTCCCAAATAAGAAAACTCTTCCTTATACCCAAGAGGAGGAGGAGGAGGAGAAAAAGGAGGAAGGAAACGATGAAAAGAAGGATGAGGATGAGGAGGAAAAGAGAAAGAGGGAGAAGAGCGCGAAGGAGGAGGAAGAAGTGGAGAATGATAAAGAGAAAGAGGAATGGAGAGGAAGACAAGGAAAGGAGAAAGAGGAGGAGAAAAAGGAGGAAAAAAGACGGAAGAGGAGGAGGAGAAGAGGACAGGAGAGGAAAGAAGGGGAGGAGAAGGAGGAGGAGGAGAGGGAGAGGAAATGAGTGTAATAAGGCCGAGCTACACTGCTTAATACATGATAGGCCTACAGTCTTCCCCATACTTTTCAGCATTATAAAAACAATAAGAACAAGGATGACGAGGTTAATACAAAATAAAATGAATAAAGAACAGTTATTAACACTACACCAATATATCTAACTGTCTATAGCATGACGACTCCATCCCGTAAGAACAAACATACCGCCTCCTTATCGCCCTGTCCCCCGCCATTTCACTGCCCTCCCCCACAGCACACCCCATACACGTAGCCACTGGGGGGGGCAGGGGGCACTTTGCCCCCCCTGGGAATATTTGGGGGAAATGCTGAAAGGGATTTTTGGCATAGTTCTTGTATGACAATACAATTTTCCTAATTTTACCACCTGTATATTAAACAATATTATCTATTTCCAAAAATTTTGTGGAAGCAATAATTTCCTTTGAAACTGAAAGCTATCTATCTATCTATTGCCAGACGCCTCAATCCTGTTTGAGGTGGCCACAAACAAATCGCCTCCAAGTCGCCCTGTCCCCCGCCATTTCTCTGCCCTGCTCCCAACTCACACCCCCCTCTCTCATATACCTCTCCACCAAATCCCTCCATCTCATCCTCGGCCTCCCCCTCCCTCTTCCCCCCTCCACCTCACTCACATACACTCTCTTCGTCAGTCTTTCACCCTCCATCCTCTCCACATGGCCAAACCACCTCAGTGTGTTCCTCACAACGCTTCCTATCACATCCACATCCACACCACAACGCTCCTTTATATCTTCATTCGTCAGCCTGTCTCTCCACGTGACTCCACAGGCTCCTTTTAAATACCTCATTTCCACTGCTCTCACTCTTGACTTGTGTCCTTCCAAGAATGTCCAAGCTTCACTTCCGTACGTTAGAGTTGGTATCACAATACTGTCATGTAGTAACTTTTTCACTTCCATCCTCACTTCCTTGTTTCTTATCACTGCTTTCAAAGAACCAGCAACTTTTCTTCCCTGCTGTACCCTTTCAAGCACTTCACCCTCCAAACCTCCATCCTTACTCATCACACTACCCAAGTACTTAAACGTACTCACATTTTCCAATTCCTCACCATCCAACCTCGCTGTACATTCACTAACTTCACCTCTCTCAAAGACCATCACTTTACTCTTCCCTACAATTGAAAGCTAAATATAATAAAACCCTTGGGAAAAAATGACCATTTATAAGTAACAATTTCCCCTGACACCGTAGATGACGTGGTTAATATTAGAGCTGTAATGATGTTTTGCACATGAAGCCTGATGAGGTGTAAAAATGGCCTTCCTGTCCCCTCAGCCACATCCTCTCACCCTGCAGCCATATCCTCTCACCCTGTAGCCATATCCTCTCACCCTGCAGCCATATCCTCTCACCCTGTAGCCATATCCTCTCACCCTGCAGCCATATCCTCTCACCCTGCAGCCATATCCTCTCACCCTGCAGCCATATCCTCTCACCCTGTAGCCATATCCTCTCACCCTGCAGCCATATCCTCTCACCCTGTAGCCATATCCTCTCACCCTGTAGCCAGTTGCAAACAAAAACTGCACAATTATTACACACAACTGAAACAAGCAGAATTTTCGAAGACTGCATGAAGCCATTATGATCACCTCAGACTACTGTACATTATACACGGTAAGGTGTGCCAGGGCCCTCGTTTGAGTGGGGGACAGGGGGACTTGCTTCCCCCCCCCCTACTTTTTGGAGCCTGGGGGACAGAGTATCTTTTGTCCCCCCCACTTTTCTAGGTGAGAATTTTCAAGATGAATAGCTCAACGCCGTTTTTTTTTCCTTAATGGAAAAATCCTTTCAATGCAGCACAGTACAGTTCAGGTGATATGAAAATCATTCCCTGCTGAGAGGGGCAGGTGGCGTGGTCACCTGAGTCAAGGATTAAGACAGTTTAATCCCAGCAGATGTATTTTTACTTAGGTCAGTCTTGACGTATGCACCACCCCTGATGCCTGAGCCAGTGAGAATCAAACTAAAAGAATAAGTAGTGGAAAACAGAATTTCTACTGCCTATCACCACAACAGTAGTGCAAAATAGAATACCAGACTGGGGGTGGCTGCAGCAGCGGATTTGAATTTATGCATATGTGCTAAGTGGAGAGAGAGAGAGAACCGCAATGGAAAATAGAAAAAAACGATACGAATGTGGGAAAGTGTGTGTGTTCGGGACACTCACGCCAGATCTCGAGTTTTCATTGGCCCATCCATTCCGCTATTTTTCTTCCAGCAGCCAATCAAAATACAGGGTTTATTTCCGAACATAAACAGATAGTATGGACGCCATTGCATCTCGTATGGTACTTGCTGTGCCGATGTGTGGTATAATTCATTATAATTTCATAGGTTATTACGCAAAATAGCTGTAATTCCTTATATGCACAGAGATAAAGATAGCAGGTAAATGATGCACCAAGAGTATAGCGTTGACAGTCATTTTTTCAGTACTAAAAGTGCTCAAGAAATTTGTGGTACCGAGAAAAAAAAAATATTTTGAGGTAGAACGGAGGGAAGTTAGCATGCAGGTATCGATAATACTACCATCTACGAGAGTACCCTGATGACCAAGGATACTAGTGACATGGAGATGTCTTTGCTAGGGCAACTCCAGTGCCTTCTAATTTATTGCTGGTGTTTCCATTTTCTCTCTAATGAAATAGTAGACTTCTGGTAACATTATGTACTGAGTGTTTTTACATACTTGTCCTCTGAAAGGATTATTAGCTATTAACTTAAAGTAACTTCAAGAAAGCTGTGACTATGTGGGGAAAAGATAGTTTTTCTTTAAGACATTGGAACAAATGCGACAGTAATGATGTCAATTTATTTCTGATGACATTAAGCATCAAATCTAGGAAAATTTGTGGTGACATATTATGGGGAAATATTCCAAGTGTTTGCCCCCCCCTGGCAAATTTCCTGGATACGCCACTGGCTCACCCCCCTCTCTCTCACATACCTCCATCCCATCCTTCCATCTCATCTTAGGCCTCCCCTCCCTCTCCTTCCCCCCTCCACCTCACTCACATACACTCTCCTCGCTTGTCTCTCGCTCTCCATCCTCTCCACATGGCCAAACCACCTCAGTGTATTTTCTCCTAACGCTTTCTATCACGTTCACATTAACACCACAACGCTCCTGCACTTCCTCATTTATCAGTCTGTCTTTCCTTTTAACTACACATGCTTCTCTCAATAATCCTCTCTCCATCCCCCACGCTCAGCGAAACAAATTTCTCATTTGCAATGAGCCTGGTATGGTGTGGGTTAACAAGACAGCCAAGCACCGCGGAGCTGGGCATCACACGTACACACTCCCCACCGGACATTAGGTGACTGAGGGTAAGGGAGGGGGTAAGGCAGGGATGTTCTGCCCAGAGACCCAATATATCGTACCGTAGCATGAAAATTATCGTATATTACCCTAAAATTATCGTACAGGTAAATTTTCAATTAAAACAAGTTACCAGACGAGATGGTGTGTAAAAAAAAGTATGATGAAATGGTAAATGTAGACGGGGCATCATGAGCTTGACTGAGTCAATCCAGAAGAATCACAATTAGGTGAATACAAACTAGTAATTAAGACGGTACATTACTTTTGCCTTCCTTACACTCACGTTTCCCGGTAAGAAATTAAGAATATCCTACAAAGCTTTATGTATACCAGCAAATCAACTGTACTTACGACTTTACTGAAGTCCTATACAAAGTTGCAGAGTGGGTATTGGGTACAGCAGCACTACCAAGTAAAGTTTGAACTTCTAAGCCCTTGACATTTATGGGGGCAGGGCTTGCAACAAGCCCTGAAACTCCCATAAAACAGAGGGGAGCCTTATGTAATTTCGTGAGTGACTCATGGGAAGCGTGGGTTACTGGGGTGTGGGCACAATGAACCGTGTGGCGGGAATAGTGAGTGTTGTTAACCTGCAGTAAATATAAAAAAAAAAATCTAGGGAAGCTGAAATAGACATAAATTATCGTATTTTTTTAATGTGATATCGTACATCGTACAGGCATCACAAATTATAGTACAAATACGATAATTATCGTACGTAGAACATCCCTGGGGTAAGGTAACAGCTGGTGTGGCAGATGCGATCATGCGAGTGAAGACGGATTGGCGCCATGGGCTAACCGTCGGAGATATACACCCTCCTCTTCCAAGAGCGACACTGAGGCTCGACGTGTTGAAAATCACCATGTCACTGCATCAGCCTCGCGTGATGGTGACAGGCAAGCAGCGTGGAGTCAACCTTGTATGTGCTGCCCTCGCGCGGCGATGACGACTGACGTTGGCCTTGACAATCCAATGGTGCCACTTGTACAAATTTTGTGGGTAATTTCAGACTCAGATTTTGAAAACTGTACAGTACTGAACGTAGGCAAGACCATGGGAGATATTACATACAACTTAGATAACAAAGTAATTAGTAAATCGGAATGCGAGAGAGATCTAGGAGTTATGGTTAGTAAGACCTCAACCTAGGCAGAAGTGTATTGATGCTAGAAATAAAGCAAATAGGCTCCTACGATTTATATCGAGGAGCAATTTTGCAACTTTATCTAGCATTAATAAGGCCACATTTAGACTACGCCGTGCAATTTTGGTGTCCGTACTATTGAATGGATATAAAGTCGCTTGAAAACGTACAGAGAATAATGACAAAAATGATACATGATGTTCGGAACCTGTCACATGAAGACAGACTAAAAAGACTAAATTTGCACCGACTAGGAAGACGTAGAGTAATGGGAGACTTAATTGAGGTGTTTAAGTGAAGGAAGGGAATAAGTAAAGGAGATATTAGCAAGGTACAGAACTTAAAGTGGGCATACAGGATAGAACTAGAAGTAATGGTTTCAAACTGGAAAAATTCCGTTATAAGAACATAAGAAGAGAGGATAACTGCAGTAGGCCGGTTGGCCCATGCTAGGCAGCTCCTAGAAGAGTAACTGAACTACTAGAATGATATAAGGATAGCAAAGAAGATATGAAGTGCTATGAAAAGGATGCAAAGCCACTGCACTGTATTTTTCTGCCACTGAACTGTGTGATATAAGCTGCAAAAAGACAAAAACCTAGGCCAAGTTAAGGCAACAAAAGTATAGTGTGTAGTTCACACTTTAAATCCATAAAGATTTTTGTTCATTCTCAGCATACAGTAATTGTCATAGCTCAGTGGCAGAGGACGACTGTACTAGGGTTCAACATCCCTTCCACAGAACTTCATTATTAGCGCCATGATGATGATCTGTTACAGCTCAACATTCAAGATGGCAAGTCTACGCCTAGATAAAATGACCTGAGTATAGCTGACGCCTAGTGATGTAGTGGGTGAAGGCACTGCGGCAGGATGGGGCCAGTCAGGGCTTAGATCTGAGGCACAGTTGAGGTTTGCTGATTACATTGCCATTCAGGATGCTGGCCAGCCTTCCCCTAACCCCACTGTGGCAGGGAATAAATATACTGTATGCGATGTATCTTATGGACATCCAGCTGATTTCAAGTACTGTGTTTTGGTGGCAAAGCTGGGCTGCAATGCTATAAAAAAAAATATATATATATATATATGCCTGTCACCCCTTATAACAATACTTAAGACTGAAAATCATTGAGGATCAGCTAAGTTAAACTACTGCTTTCTCAAAACAAAAGGTGTCAGTCAGAAAGGTAGTCCCACAAGAGGTGAGGCGAGGTGTTAATGAGAGGTATTCCCGGGGGTGGGGTGGGGTGGGGTGGGGTGGAGGCAGGTGTGAGGTAAGGTGTGAGGCTGAACCCCATGTGATTATAGTGCTCCAGGCTGTCTATTAATATCTATATTTATTTATCTATCTAGCTATTTTTAAACCTATCTATCTATCTATCTACCTATCCATGTCTACCTATCTGTCTATATATCTATCTGTAGTTCTATAACATTTTCTCCTTCTCTCTCTCCCCCACAATCTCTCCCCACTTCCCTTCCCTAGCTTCCTCCCCACCTCTACCTCCCATTTTGTCTTCCACTCCCTCCACTTCACCTCTCTCCCCCCTCCCTCTCTATCCCTCCTTCCTTCTCAACTACCCCCTTCCAAACACCCCCAGGGCCTCCCCCCACCCAACACCCCAGGGGAGGAAGACCGCCCCTGAGATTTACCTGATAACCCACGTGTACCTTGCCTACCTCACCTGTTTTACCTGTGTGTGTGTGTGTGTGTGTGTGTGTGTGTGTGTGTGTGTGAAGAAAATGTATGTGTAATTCATCATATGTACACTATTACAATATGCCTGTGTGTACGCCTTTGTGTGTATACGTGTGCGTCTACAAATATGTGCGAATATCCTAAGCAATAATAATATTCCCTTGTGAGTTGCCAAAATAATATTACTACAACAATATCAACGTTAATTTACAGTAATGGGATTTATGGAGAAACAAACCCGCTACATAAATACATAAAGCGCTACATACATTTACAAATCTAGCTGAAAGACTTAAACGCATTATTATTATTATTATTATTATTATTATTATTAAAGTATTTGTTTAGATTTTACTGCTTAATTCTCTGTCTGTCTGTCTGTCTCTCTCCCTCTGTCTCTCTGTCTCTCTCTCTCTCACTTCCTGATAACCCACGTTCACCTGTGGCTTCGTCAGCAGGTTAAAGTCTTTTGCTTCCTCTCTCTCTCTCTCTCTCTCTCTCTCTCTCACACACACACACACACACACACACACACAGATGAGGCCCCAGATAAGGTCCACCACTTCACACTCATTGTTTGTTTTCACGTCCACACCAATGACCTTCTCTCTCTCTCTCTCTCTCTCTCTCTCTCTCTCTCTCTCTTTTATCTGTTTCTCTGAATTGGTCATGTTCTCTCTCTCTCTCTCTCTCTCTCTCTCTCTCTCTCTCTCTCTCAAAACTTTACAATCTCAACACCTTCAGTCTTTTCACCTCCAAGTAATTTGTCTTCCCTAGGGTCATTTTCGCTTCACCCCCCCTATAAATCTTGCCCTCCTACAGCGTCCCCTTCAGCGTCTCAGGCGGAACAAAGGTCAGGGGAGGCGTAACAAAGGTCAAATGAGGTCTTATCTACGTTTAAACTCCGGGATTAGGACAGTGGGGGTGGTGGTGGTCGGGTCTAAAGTAATAATGAAATAGATCATCTAAAGTAATAATGAAACTTTATCTAGCATTAGTAAGGCCACATAGATCATCTAAAGTAATACTGAAACTTTATCTAGCATTAGTAAGGCCACATTTAGACTACGCAGTACAATTTTGGTGTCCTTACTATAGAATGGATATTAATTCGTTAGAAAATGTACAGAGAAGAATGACAAAAATGATACATGACGTCCGGAACCTGTCATATGAAGACAGACTGAAAAGACTAAGTCTGCATTCGCTAGAGAGGCGTAGAGTAAGGGGAGACTTAATTGAGGTGTTTAAGTGGATGAAGGGTATAAATAAGGGAGATATTAGCAAGGTACTTAAAGTGAGCATACAGGATAGAACTAGAAATAATGGTTTCAAACTAGAAAAATTCCGTTTCAGTAAGGAAATAGGTAGAAATTGGTTTGGTAATAGAGTAGTAGACGAATGGAATAAGCTACCTAGTAAAGTAGTTGCTGCCTCTTCCATTGAGAGTTTCAAGCATAGGCTAGATAAGCATATGACTAATAAGGGGTGGATATAGAAAAAAGAAAATCTTATAACCAATACTAATTCATAATTTTCCCTTTTCAGGTTACACTGTGATAGTCTCTATTCTCCTTTCACACTTTCCTGTAAAATGTCCACGCCAGTTTTTCTATACGGCGTGGTGTTCTTTCTGACTTTTTCCTGCCGGCTTCGGCTGGAGGGTTTGGAGGGCGGGGGAGAGCCTTCTTCTTTGCTATCCTTATCTCATTCTAGTAGTTCAGTTACTCTTCTAGGAGCTGCCTAGCATGGGCCAACCGGCCTACTGCAGTTATCCTCTCTTCTTATGTTCTTATGTGAATGCTAAATGGTTCACGGTACTTGTCTCTCTCTCTCTCTCTCTCTCTCTCTCTGATGGTTTAGGCCTGTCACCCATTTTTCTTTACATCTCAGGTACACAAAAGGAAAATAGAGTCTGTGTAACATTCCTTTCATTTCTGGGTACTGACCGGGTGGGGGAGGGATTAGGGAGGTGGGGGAGGGATTAGGAGGGTGGGGGGAGGGAAGGAGAGGAGGAGGAAGTGGAGGGAAGGAGGGGTAGTGGAGGGAAGGAGGCAAAATGGAGGGATGGTGAAATGGAAGGGTGTGAGAGAGAAGGGTAGGTGAGAAAGGGAGGTTTGGGAGGAGGTGAAAGGAAGAAAAAGAAAGAAATGGAGAATGGAATAATGAGAGAGAGAGAGAGAGAGAGAGAGAGAGAGAGAGAGAGAGAGAGAGAGATTATGGAGACGAATGAGAACAGCAAACCAAATTACCGAAGGAAGAAAGGATGGATGAAAGAGGGAGACGAAAAGAAAAGAAAAGAATGAAGAGAAAGGAAGGAAGGAGAAAGTGAAGGAGAGAGAGAGGCCAAGGAGGAGGAGGAGAGAGATTAAGACAACAAGAGGGATTAAGGGAGGGAGAGGGAGGTATGGAGGAGGGAGAGGGGGAGGGAAGAGAGGAGGGAAAAAAATTAAGAAATAGCCAGAGTATAAACGAAGAAGGAAGAAGTGAGAAACAATGAAGAAAGGTAGATTAATAGACAAATAGTTATACACAGATAGATAGATAGATAGATATATGGACTGACTGAGAGAGAGAGAGAGAGAGAGAGAGAGAGAGAGAGAGAGAGAGAGAGACGAAAGAACAATCCATCTTATACCAAAAAATCCAAATTGCATCTCTCTCTCTCTCTCTCTCTCTCTCTCTCTCTCTCTCTCTCTCTCTCTCTCTCAATACCGCAAAGGAGGAGGTTGAACTGTTTGCTCGACATGTGAGTTTTATTGCGGGTTGAAGGATATTGACGAGTTTGTGTGTGTGTGTGTGTGTGTGTGTGTGTGTGTGTGTGTGTGTGTGTGTGTGTGTCTGATCTGATGGATGGTGAAGAGATGGAAGGCTGGATGGTTATGTAAGGACTGATGCATTAGAGAAACCGCAGATGCAGACAGAGATCGAGTTGGTTTATGTCTGTATGTTTATGTATGTATGTATGGATAGATGGAATAGAAAAATATTTACTAGTCAATTTTCCACCTGATTTTTACCTGTGTGTACGTATGGATGTCTGCACGTATTTATATGCATGTATGTGTGTACATAAGAACATAAGAAGAGAGGATAACTGCAGTAGGCCGGTTGGCCCATGCTAGGCAGCTCCTAGAAGAGTAACTGAACTACTAGAATGAGATAAGGATAGCAAAGAAGAAGGCTCTCCCCCGCCCTCCAAACCCTCCAGCCGAAGCCGGCAGGAAAAAGTCAGAAAGAACACCACGCCGTATAGAAAAACTGGCGTGGACATTTTACAGGAAAGTGTGAAAGGAGAATAGAGACTATCATAGTGTAACCTGAAAAGGAAAAATTATGAATTAGTATTGGTTATAAGATTTTCTTTTTTCTATATCCACCCCTTATTAGTCATATGCTTATCTAGCCTATGCTTGAAACTCTCAATGGAAGAGGCAGCAACCACTCCACTAGGTAGCCTACTCCACTCGTCCACCACTCCATTAGCAAACCAACCTCTACCTATTTCCCCACCGAAACGGAACCTGTCTAGCTTGAAACCACCATTTCCAGTTCCATCCTGTATGCTCACCTCAAGCACCCTGCCGACATCTCCCCTATTTACACCCTTCATCCACTCAAACACCTCAATCAAGTCCCCCCCACTCCACGCCTCTCCAGCGAATGCAGACCCAGTCTCCTCAGTCCGCCCCCACATGACAGGTTCCGGACGTCATGCATCATTCCTGTCACTCCTCTCTGCACATTTTCCAACGAATCAACATCCACTCCACAGCAAGGACACCAAAACTGCACTGCGCAGTCCAAATGTGGCCCTACTAATGCTAGTTAAGAACAGGGTAGAGACTGGTTTTGCAATAGAGTAGTAGATGAATGGAATAAGCTACCTAGTAAAGTAGTTGCTGCCTCTTCCATTGAGAGTTTCAAGCATAGGCTAGATGAGCATATGACAAATAAGGGGTGGGTATAGAAAAAAAATCTCATAACCAGTACTAATTCATTCTTTTCCCTTCTCAGGTTACACTATAATAGTCTCTATTCTCCTTTCACACTTTCCTATAAACAGTCCACGCCAGTTTTTCTATACTGCGTGGTGTTCTTTCTGACTTTTTCCTGCCGGCTTCGGCTGGAGGGTCTTGGAGGGCGGGGGAGAGCCTTCTTCTTTGCTATCCTTATCTCATTCTAGTAGTTCAGTTACTCTTCTAGGAGCTGCCTAGCATGGGCCAACCGGCCTACTGCAGTTGTCCTCTCTTATGTTAATCTCCAGCACAACTTCCCACCAACAACTCTGAGAGAGAGAGAGAGAGAGAGAGAGAGAGAGAGAGAGAGAGAGAGAGAGAGAGAGAGAGAGATTCTGCACATTTATAGCCTCGTTTTTTGGAGAGGAAGACGAGAAAGAAAACTCTCTCTCTCTCTCTCTCTCTCTCTCTCTCTCTCTCTCTCTCTCTCTCTCTCTCTCTCTCTCTCATTATTTCTGTCTTGTCATTCTATCTTTTAGCATTGTGTTTGCCTCCTCTCTCTCTCTCTCTCTCTCTCTCTCTCTCTCTCTCTCTCTCTCTCTCCTTCATATCATACATCTCCACATGTCTCCACTTTGGCACTAAGACCCACCGTCCATACTGAATACACAAAGGAGTACAAAGGAAAGCAAACAGCAACAGACCTTATCGTCCTTTCGAGGCTGTTTGTTACAGAATAGACTATGACTACGAGATCTAACTCTACATGCTGAAGGGTAAAGATAGTAAAGCAAGAAGGTTCACCCCGCCTCCAAACCCTCCAGTTAAAACTGGCAGGAAAAAGTGAGAAAAACCACCAAGTAGCATGGAATAACTGATATGGAAATTTCATAGGAAAGACTGAAAAGGAAAAGTTACATCTATAATACTGTATCAATTTCATCTATAAGGTACCACGCTAGGGCTGTCTCATACAGGACCGGTGTATTGGTATTAGCGGGGGTATTTTACTGTTAGGAAGCTTCCTAACACCTCTTCCTGACCGATTTATTTCTGCTTCTGCTCCGTTACTATATTCTACTCATGCAATCGATGACGATATGAAGACATAGGAAGCCAACCAGGGGATAGTAATGAGTCGTTTGGAGAATAAATCGGTAAGGAGGAGGGAAAACACTGTTGGGAGGAGACTGGTATGTAGGGAGAGTACGGTTTCTATAGGGTCACACACACACACACACACACACACACACACACACACACACACACACACACACACACACACACACAACCCCTACCCCGTCGCTCCGGAGGGCGTACATGCATGCATTCAGACATATTTATACATACAGTATATACATGCATCATATATATATATATATATATATATATATATATATATATATATATATATATATATATATATATATATATATATATAGAGAGAGAGAGAGAGAGAGAGAGAGAGAGAGAGAGAGAGAGAATAAACTGGCTTAAACCAACACCAACAGGAGCATCGCTCATTGTGAAAACATTGTTCACCTGTGTCAAGATTTTTTTTTGATCGATTGAACGCAGGTCTGCTAAGTTTATATTTTAGAATAAAGCATTAGAATGGCCATACAATATACATCTCAAGCCAAAAGCAATGCATTCCGTCGGACAAGCAGACAAAGCAGCTGGAAGGTGAGGTGAAGAGTCAAGATGCAAAATACAGAGGAAACAAAGGCAAACATTCTCTGAGGCTCACACTGCGCTCACGTCCCTGGGGATTGTCATGGAGGGCTGAAGGGAATCACAGGTCACAAGATCCACCTGTCCATACTTGCCACTCCTTAACCCTTTCTTCCCTATGTTGCTCTCTCTCTCTCTCTCTCTCTCTCTCTCTCTCAACACACCACAACAAAATGTAAGCAAAATATATATATATATATATATATATATATATATATATATATATATATATATATATATATATATATATATATATATATATATATATATATATATATATATATATATATACGTGGAGGGATTGCATATACCGGTAATGACTTTATTGACGTGGAACAAAGTGTACAAGTCCTGGAGTATGATAGTGAGAGAGGGGCGCGCGCACACACGCGCACACACACACACACACACACACACACACACACACACACACACACACACACACACCAGAATATATTGTCCCTTGAGAATTAGCCTCCCTCCTCAGGTCACACACACTCTTGGCTGCCTTTCATTTTAACTTCCTTCTTCCTTATGTATTATGAAACTTATCTCTACATCAAATCCTTTATCAATACCCCTCTTATGTTTCCTTTTTTCGCTCGAGAGAGAGAGAGAGAGAGAGAGAGAGAGAGAGAGAGAGACAGACAGACAGACAGAGACAGAGACAGACAGAGATGAGTTGAAGGGGAGAGGCTGGTGCAGTACATTTAAGGTTATTAAATACGGCGATGAATTACGGATGACTTGATGAGCCTTATAATGGGATACTGACTGCATAAGTACAGCATGATAAATACAGTATTTTCCTTTGTATTTCAAGACCATGAAAAAAGAGATTATAAAATATAATGAAAACACATCACAACAAAATGTTACAAAAAACGTACATACATACATACATAGAGAGAGAGAGAGAGAGAGAGAGAGAGAGAGAGAGAGAGAGAGAGTAGCACCAGACAGGTGAAGATATCTTTCCAGATTAGACGATACACCTGTACTGGTCATCAAATGGACTCCTAACCTCACTCACGCACCTCCCACCCCACCATCCACCAATCACAGACATTCCAGTGGGAAGAGAGTGGGATGAGCTTCTCCGCCACCTCTCGCTGTCGCCACTTTCAGTCTTTGGGGGTTTCATTTCTTGGAAAAGCCAAATCTGCTGTGTGTGTGTGTGTGTGTGTGTGTGTGTGTGTGTGTGTGTGTGTGTGTGTGTGTGTGTGTGTGTGTGTGTGTGTGTGTGGAGGGTGGGTGATGGGTGGCATACGGATATCTGTGAGGGGAGTGTTATAGAAATGCTTGTGTTCATGGGCGCCTACGTGTGTGTGTGTGTGTGTGTGTGTGTGTGTGTGTGTGTGTGTGTGTGTGTGGAGGGTGGGTGATGGGTGGCATATGGATATGTGTGGGGAGAGTGTTATAACCGATTTAATTTAGCCCAGTCTCACCTAACCTATCAATATTTGCTCGAATTGAACCCTGCCTAACCTCGAATGACCTAATCCAACCTAAATCAACCCAGCCTAATCTAGCTTAACCTCACCTAACCCAGTCTAATTATATTTAACCTCACAATCTCACCTAACCTTGCCATACCTAACCTAACCTATTCTGACGCTGCCTAACCCTATCTAAAGCGACCTAATCTCACCCAGTACTTGACCTAACCCAAACCAGCCAAGCCTAAAATGACCTAATCCAACCGAACCTAACCCAGCCTAACCCAACCAAATAAAACCCAACCCAAAACCTATCAAAACCGACGTATTCTAAAGCAATCTAACCTAATCCGTCTATATCTAGTCGAACTGAACCCAACCCAACCAAAAATTACCTAATCAGACCAAACCCTGCCCAAAGTGACCTAACCTAACTTTCGATCGGCTATAAATTCGCTAAAGAAATTTTGCTGCCGCCTGAAAGTCTACGGATGTCACATTCCAAGTTTCGCCCGTTCTGTGTACTAGTATGAGAGAGAGAGAGAGAGAGAGAGAGAAAGTGTGTGTGTGTGTGTGTGTGTGTGTGTGTGTGTGTGTGTGTGTGTGTGAGTGTGGGTGTGGCGATGCGTGTGTGCAAGAGATAGAAAAACCCAACTGTCGGTGTGAACCAAAAGGCAGGAGTGGCCATAAAGAATTTTCATGTACACCATTGGGGCTCCTCCACGTGATTCATAGGCTACGCCTTCGCCATCAGACGTAAGTGATACCGTTATAGGAGATCCCTGGCCACAGCAGACCTACTCCCCACAGCAGACCTACTCCCCACAGCAGACCTACTCCCCACAGCAGACCTACTCCCCACAGCAGACCCACCCTCACAGCACACTCAGGCATATGTGTAGCTCTGGTGGGCTAGAACAGTAAGTGCTTCTGTTATACAAGACCCCTGGCCACTGGAATCCTTCTCTACTCCAGTGTATGCCTGGTGCGATAAAGCTGGTTCCTGCAGCCTTTAAGATAAGTACATATGAAGTGCCATTGAAAAGAGGTGTAGGTGCTGCCTCGTTTGTATCTTCATAGTGTTCCACCAGGTCGTCGGCAGATGTCTAGGATGCTACTGTGAGAAACATCGAGATCAATGGTTCATCCTGTTACAACATTCCTTATACCTGGCCCCTGCAGTACCTTTGACAAACAGTACTCCCTTTACCTGGCCCTTACAGTACTTTATTTACCTGGTCCCCACAGTACCTTTCACAGCAGTCCCTTTACCTGGCCCCTGCAGTACCTTTGACAAACAGTAGTCCCTTTACCTGGCCCCTTGTCCCTTTACCTGGCCCCTGACAAACAGTACTTTGACAGTACCACAGTAGTCCCTTTACCTGGCCCCTGCAATACCTTTGACAAACAGTAGTCCCTTTACCTGGCCCCTGCAATACCTTTGACAAACAGTAGTCCCTTTACCTGGCCCCTGCAATACCTTTGACAAACAGTAGTCCCTTTACCTGGCCCCTGCAGTACCTTTGACAAACAGTAGTCCCTTTACCTGGCCCCTGCAGTACCTTTGACAAACAGTAGTCCCTTTACCTGGCCCCTGCAGTACCCTTCTGTCTACCACCACACTGCTAGCCTCACGTACTCTCATAATTCGTATGCTGCTGCACTACCTTATCCTGTACTCCTGTCTCCCTACATACATTCTATCACACCAAGCCCCACCATACATACTCAGCTGCCCTTTTGTGCACTCTTCGGCTCACCTTCCCCAACTGCCTCTGTTTTTGAGCTAAAAATCTTCCTGTTGTTTCTGTTTCACTGCCTGTTCTTCTAGCTGGAGGGATTATATAGTGTTCTTTAAATCTTCACTAATGACGGCAAGGTTAAGACACACACACACACACACACACACACACACACACACACAAATGTATATTCAATGGCGTATGCACTTAAGTGCCACTTAAGTGCTAATTAGGTTCCACTTAAGTGCCACTCACTTTTTTTTTTTTTTTTTTTTTTTTTTTACGTGTCCGACTCTGGGCAAAGGCTTCAGGGCCTATTTCTTGGAGGCAGTGACCTATTCCAAGGCCCAGTAGTCCTCCTACACCTCCACATGTCACCACTTCGGCGCTAACACCCACTCGGTAGAAAGTTAAATTTTTGGTGGTGAGTCGCCAAAAACATTTGCTGTTCACTGTTCATGGGACTAGGTTTAAATGCGCGCCAATGTCTTCCCATTCTACATGAGATATACGTACTGTATAGAGGTTCTTTATTTTTCTAACGTATGCTTAAACAGTACAGTATATTTATCCTTTTGCTGCATGTACTGTGTTAGTACCAGTGATGTTCGTGTTCTGTTCATTCTTGAATGCCTTGTTACTGTAGAACAAACTCGTACGAACAGTTAAAGACTAAAATGAACGAAATAGCACTCAAAATATCGTCTGAAATAAAATAAAACATGAGTATCAATATTTACGAGAAGGCGCGCTGATGGAGCGCGCCTGGTCTTTTTTACGCTGTTTACGGTGTTAGTAATCGTGATGTTGGCTGTTTGCTCATTATTTTATACTCATTTTATTGCAGGACAAACACTTACGAAGAAAAAGAGACTAAAATGAATAAAATAGCACAAAAAATAACGTCGAAAATACAGTATACACATTTACACCAGCTGCCTATGTTTTTCACATGTTATTGTTCATTGTGTTATTGTATTGGTAATGCTGTATTCCGTTCAACCTTAAATGCATGTAGCCTTATAGAAAATCACACTGAGAACAATATGATACGTAAATGAATAATGTAGCACGAAAAATAAGGCCAGAAATAAGAAAAGTATAAACAAATGTGAAAAATTACGCGATGCCTGGCAACCCCGGCTGACCTTGACGTGTACAGGGGCGTAGAGGAACGATGAAAGAAGAGAGAGAGAGTTGAAAATAGAGAATGCTTACTAGGTTAATGGAGGAGGAGGAGAGGAGAGAGATAAGCAAGGAGAAGGTTGGAGCTGACTGAGACAAGAAAAAAAGACGATAAAGAGATTTAAAAAACAGAACGAAATGATGTAAAAAATTTAGGTTCTGCAATTCCTCTCATGCCTTCGTCACTGTGCCGTTGTTTATCGTTCAGTGTCTTTATTTGTTCCCCCTCTCTCTCTCTCTCTCTCTCTCTCTCTCTCTCTCTCTCCTGTAATCCTCCCCCCCCCCATAACCCTCTCTCCCCTTCCTTTCTCTCTCTCTAATCGCTTCCCCACTTTACACCTCAATCAATTTTCTCACCACCCTTCTCTTTGCTTCGTTTCTCCTCTCTTTCTCTTCTCTCCTCCCACTTTCGTGTCTCTCCTTTCCTCTCCTCTCTCCTTTCCCTCCTTTTTTCCCTTTATCTTTTCTTTCACGTTTTTCTCTTTTCTTTCTCACTTCTCTTTCTCTCCCTTCTTTCCCTTTTCCCCGTGTATTTCTTTCCCTCTTCTTCTCTTTTCGACATCTCCTTACACTTCCTCTTTCTTATGTCGTCTGTGTTCTTTCCTGTAGCCTACCTCCTTTCCCCCTTTCATCTCCTCTTTTTTCCCTTTTGCTTTCTTTTCCTTCCCTTTCCTGTTGTTTCTCTTTCTCTCTCCAGGTAACGGAAATTAACTCAGCTACAGTACCAAGCAGACGTTCAACCAGTGAGAAGTATAACGAGTTAATAAATATAATACACGGAGGCCAAGATAGATATATTCCTTCAAAGCCGTTTAGAACTAATAATTCGGAACCTAGATGGTTAAACAACAGATTAAAATCTCTCATAGGCCAAAGGAAAGGAATATATAGAAAAATAAAACGTGGAGAGGAACACTTACGTAACCGGTACACAATTTTAAATAGAGAAGTAAAGAGGAGATAAGAAAAGCAAAGAGAAGTTATGAAATTAAGGTTGCCAGTGAATCAAAAGAAAACCCCAAGGGTTTTTATCAAATGTACCGAACGAAAAATAAAGATAGGATAGGACCACTCAGAACAGAATCAGGTGACATTACCAGTGAAGATAAAGAAATGTGCTCCATCCTAAATAATTATTTCATATCAGTATTCACCAAGGAAAATCTAAGCCTGGTCCCTCAAGCAGCAAATATTTACCATGAGAATACGGAAAATATTCTTAGTAAAATAACCATTAGTAAGGAGGACGTATTGAAAGAAATTAATAAGTTAAAACCTCAAAAATCGCCAGGTCCGGACGATATATATGCAAAAATTATAAAAGAAACCAAAGAAGAATTATGTCAGCCACTTTTAACGTTATTTAATGACTCTTTAAGTTCAGGAGAAGTTCCAGAGGCGTGGAAAACCGCAAACGTAGTGCCCATCTTTAAAAAGGGTGATAAATCAGCTGCGTCGAATTATCGTCCGATAAGTCTAACGTCAATAGTAGGAAAGATGTTAGAGTCAATTTTGGCAAATAAGATTAGAGAACACTTAGAAAGATTTAATCTTATAAACGAAAGTCAGCACGGATTCAGGCAAGGACGATCCTGCCTCACAAATTTGTTGTCATTCTACTCGGAGGTCTATGAGGCAGTAGATAGCGATAAAGCTTACGATGTTATTTATCTGGACTTTAGTAAAGCTTTTGATAGGGTCCCACACGAAAGGTTAGTTAGAAAGGTTCGAGCACACGGTATAGACGGCGATATCTTAAAATGGATAGAATCCTGGCTGAAAGGACGAAAGCAGAGAGTATTAATAAATGGAACTAAGTCGGACTGGGGATTAGTAACTAGCGGTGTACCACAGGGTTCAGTACTCGGTCCCTTATTATTTATCATATATATAAATGATCTAGACTTAGGAGTCAATAGCAGCATCAGCAAATTTGCCGACGATACAAAAATAGGGCGTATCATTAACTCGACTGACGATTGCCATAACTTACAGAAAGACCTCGATACATTGTCCAAATGGTCTAAAACTTGGCAAATGGAATTTAACGTTGAAAAATGTAAAGTACTTAACGTAGGCAAGACCATTGGAGATACTAAATACAGCTTAGATAACAAAGAAATTAGCAAATCGGAATGCGAGAGAGATCTAGGAGTTATGATTAGTAACGACCTTAAACCTAGGCAACAGTGTATTAATGCGAGAAATAAAGCAAATAGGGTCCTAGGATTTATTTCGAGAAGCGTGAGCAATAGATCATCTAAAGTAATACTAAAACTTTATCTAGCATTAGTAAGGCCACATTTAGACTACGCAGTACAATTTTGGTGTCCTTACTATAGAATGGATATTAATTCGTTAGAAAATGTACAGAGAAGAATGACTAAAATGATACATGACGTCCGGAACCTGTCATATGAAGACAGACTGAAAAGACTAAGTCTGCATTCGCTAGAGAGGCGTAGAGTAAGGGGAGACTTAATTGAGGTGTTTAAGTGGATGAATGGTATAAATAAGGGAGATATTAGCAAGGTACTTAAAGTGAGCATACAGGATAGAACTAGAAATAATGGTTTCAAACTAGAAAAATTCCGTTTCAGTAAGGAAATCGGTAGAAATTGGTTTGGTAATAGAGTAGTAGACGAATGGAATAAGCTACCTAGTAAAGTAGTTGCTGCCTCTTCCATTGAGAGTTTCAAGCATAGGCTGGCGTTCGCCAACGATCTCCCTGTGGGTGCTGGCGTTCGCCAACAATCTCCCTGTGGTTGCTGGCGTTCGCCAACGATCTCCCTGTGGTTGCTGGCGTTCGCCAACGATCTCCCTGTGGGTGCTGGCGTTCGCCAACGATCT
>NW_027643689.1:35000-52500 GCF_032717465.1 Coenobita brevimanus
TGGTGGTTGGGGTTGGTTGGTTGGTGTTGGTTGGTGGTTGGGGTTGGTTGGTTGGTGTTGGTTGGTTGGTGTTGGTTGGTTGGTGTTGGTTGGTGGTTGGGGTTGGTTGGTTGGTGTTGGTTGGTGGTTGGGGTTGGTTGGTGGTTGGGGTTGGTTGGTTGGTGTTGGTTGGTGGTTGGGGTTGGTTGGTTGGTGTTGGTTGGTGGTTGGGGTTGGTTGGTTGGTGTTGGTTGGTGGTTGGGGTTGGTTGGTTGGTGTTGGTTGGTGGTTGGGGTTGGTTGGTTGGTGTTGGTTGGTGGTTGGGGTTGGTTGGTTGGTGTTGGTTGGTGGTTGGGGTTGGTTGGTTGGTGTTGGTTGGTGGTTGGGGTTGGTTGGTTGGTGTTGGTTGGTTGGTGTTGGTTGGTGTTGGGGTTGGTTGGTTGGTGTTGGTTGGTGGTTGGGGTTGGTTGGTTGGTGTTGGTTGGTGGTTGGGGTTGGTTGGTTGGTGTTGGTTGGTGGTTGGGGTTGGTTGGTTGGTGTTGGTTGGTGGTTGGGGTTGGTTGGTTGGTGTTGGTTGGTGGTTGGGGTTGGTTGGTTGGTGTTGGTTGGTGGTTGGGGTTGGTTGGTTGGTGTTGGTTGGTGGTTGGGGTTGGTTGGTGTTGGTTGGTGGTTGGGGTTGGTTGGTTGGTGTTGGTTGGTGGTTGGGGTTGGTTGGTTGGTGTTGGTTGGTGGTTGGGGTTGGTTGGTTGGTGTTGGTTGGTGGTTGGGGTTGGTTGGTTGGTGTTGGTTGGTGGTTGGGGTTGGTTGGTTGGTGTTGGTTGGTGGTTGGGGTTGGTTGGTTGGTGTTGGTTGGTGGTTGGGGTTGGTTGGTTGGTGTTGGTTGGTGGTTGGGGTTGGTTGGTTGGTGTTGGTTGGTGGTTGGGGTTGGTTGGTTGGTGTTGGTTGGTGGTTGGTGTTGGTTGGTGGTTGGTGTTGGTTGGTTGGTGTTGGTTGGTGGTTGGGGTTGGTTGGTTGGTGTTGGTTGGTGGTTGGGGTTGGTTGGTTGGTGTTGGTTGGTGGTTGGGGTTGGTTGGTTGGTGTTGGTTGGTGGTTGGGGTTGGTTGGTTGGTGTTGGTTGGTGGTTGGGGTTGGTTGGTTGGTGTTGGTTGGTGGTTGGGGTTGGTTGGTTGGTGTTGGTTGGTGGTTGGGGTTGGTTGGTTGGTGTTGGTTGGTGGTTGGGGTTGGTTGGTTGGTGTTGGTTGGTGGTTGGGGTTGGTTGGTTGGTGTTGGTTGGTGGTTGGGGTTGGTTGGTTGGTGTTGGTTGGTGGTTGGGGTTGGTTGGTTGGTGTTGGTTGGTGGTTGGGGTTGGTTGGTTGGTGATGGTTGGTGGTTGGGGATGGTTGGTTGGTGTTGGTTGGTGGTTGGGGTTGGTTGGTTGGTGTTGGTTGGTGGTTGGGGTTGGTTGGTTGGGGTTGGTTGGTTGTTGGGGTTGGTTGGTTGGTGTTGGTTGGTGGTTGGGGTTGGTTGGTTGGTGTTGGTTGGTGGTTGGGGTTGGTTGGTTGGTGTTGGTTGGTGGTTGGGGTTGGTTGGTTGGTGTTGGTTGGTGGTTGGGGTTGGTTGGTTGGTGTTGGTTGGTGGTTGGGGTTGGTTGGTTGGTGTTGGTTGGTGGTTGGGGTTGGTTGGTTGGTGTTGGTTGGTGGTTGGGGTTGGTTGGTTGGTGTTGGTTGGTGGTTGGGGTTGGTTGGTTGGTGTTGGTTGGTGGTTGGGGTTGGTTGGTTGGTGTTGGTTGGTGGTTGGGGTTGGTTGGTGTTGGTTGGTGGTTGGGGTTGGTTGGTTGGTGTTGGTTGGTGGTTGGGGTTGGTTGGTTGGTGTTGGTTGGTGGTTGGGGTTGGTTGGTTGGTGTTGGTTGGTGGTTGGGGTTGGTTGGTTGGTGTTGGTTGGTGGTTGGGGTTGGTTGGTTGGTGTTGGTTGGTGGTTGGGGTTGGTTGGTTGGTGTTGGTTGGTGGTTGGGGTTGGTTGGTTGGTGTTGGTTGGTGGTTGGGGTTGGTTGGTTGGTGTTGGTTGGTGGTTGGGGTTGGTTGGTTGGTGTTGGTTGGTGGTTGGGGTTGGTTGGTTGGTGTTGGTTGGTGGTTGGGGTTGGTTGGTTGGTGTTGGTTGGTGGTTGGGGTTGGTTGGTTGGTGTTGGTTGGTGGTTGGGGTTGGTTGGTTGGTGTTGGTTGGTGTTTGGGGTTGGTTGGTGTTGGTTGGTGGTTGGGGTTGGTTGGTGTTCGTTGGTTGTTTGGGTTTGTAGGTTGGTGTTGGTTGGTGGTTGGTGTTGGTTGGTGCTGGTTGATGGTTGGGGTTGGTTGATTGGTGTTAGTTGGTGGTTGGGGTTGGTTGGTCGTTGGGGTTGGTTGGTGTTGGTTGGTTGGTGTTGGTTGGTTGGTGTTGGTTGGTGGTTGGGGTTGGTTGGTTGGTGTTGGTTGGTGGTTGGGGTTGGTTGGTTGGTTGGTGTTGGTTGGTGGTTGGGGTTGGTTGGTTGGTGTTGGTTGGTGGTTGGGGTTGGTTGGTTGGTGTTGGTTGGTGGTTGGGGTTGGTTGGTTGGTGTTGGTTGGTGGTTGGTGTTGGTTGGTGGTTGGTGTTGGTTGGTGGTTGGGGTTGGTTGGTTGGTGTTGGTTGGTGGTTGGGGTTGGTTGGTTGGTGTTGGTTGGTGGTTGGGGTTGGTTGGTTGGTGTTGGTTGGTGGTTGGGGTTGGTTGGTTGGTGTTGGTTGGTGGTTGGGGTTGGTTGGTTGGTGTTGGTTGGTGGTTGGGGTTGGTTGGTTGGTGTTGGTTGGTGGTTGGGGTTGGTTGGTTGGTGTTGGTTGGTGGTTGGGGTTGGTTGGTTGGTGTTGGTTGGTGGTTGGGGTTGGTTGGTTGGTGTTGGTTGGTGGTTGGGGTTGGTTGGTTGGTGTTGGTTGGTGGTTGGGGTTGGTTGGTTGGTGTTGGTTGGTGGTTGGGGTTGGTTGGTTGGTGTTGGTTGGTGGTTGGGGTTGGTTGGTTGGTGTTGGTTGGTGGTTGGGGTTGGTTGGTTGGTCTTGGTTGGTGGTTGGGGTTGGTTGGTTGGTGTTGGTTGGTGGTTGGGGTTGGTTGGTTGGTGTTGGTTGGTGGTTGGGGTTGGTTGGTTGGTGTTGGTTGGTGGTTGGGGTTGGTTGGTTGGTGTTGGTTGGTGGTTGGTTGGTTGGTGTTGGTTGGTGGTTGGGGTTGGTTGGTTGGTGTTGGTTGGTGGTTGGGGTTGGTTGGTTGGTGTTGGTTGGTGGTTGGGGTTGGTTGGTTGGTGTTGGTTGGTGGTTGGGGTTGGTTGGTTGGTGTTGGTTGGTGGTTGGGGTTGGTTGGTTGGTGTTGGTTGGTGGTTGGGGTTGGTTGGTTGGTGTTGGTTGGTGGTTGGGGTTGGTTGGTTGGTGTTGGTTGGTGGTTGGGGTTGGTTGGTTGGTGTTGGTTGGTGGTTGGGGTTGGTTGGTTGGTGTTGGTTGGTGGTTGGGGTTGGTTGGTTGGTGTTGGTTGGTGGTTGGGGTTGGTTGGTTGGTGTTGGTTGGGGTTGGTTGGTTGGTGTTGGTTGGTGGTTGGGGTTGGTTGGTTGGTGTTGGTTGGTGGTTGGGGTTGGTTGGTTGGTGTTGGTTGGTGGTTGGGGTTGGTTGGTTGGTGTTGGTTGGTGGTTGGGGTTGGTTGGTTGGTGTTGGTTGGTGGTTGGGGTTGGTTGGTTGGTGTTGGTTGGTGGTTGGGGTTGGTTGGTGTTGGTTGGTGGTTGGGGTTGGTTGGTTGGTTGGTGTTGGTTGGTGGTTGATGTTGGTTGGTTGGTGTTGGTTGGTGGTTGGGGTTGGTTGGTTGGTGTTGGTTGGTGGTTGGGGTTGGTTGGTTGGTGTTGGTTGGTGGTTGGGGTTGGTTGGTTGGTGTTGGTTGGTGGTTGGGGTTGGTTGGTTGGTGTTGGTTGGTGGTTGGGGTTGGTTGGTTGGTGTTGGTTGGTGGTTGGGGTTGGTTGGTTGGTGTTGGTTGGTGGTTGGGGTTGGTTGGTTGGTGTTGGTTGGTGGTTGGGGTTGGTTGGTTGGTGTTGGTTGGTGGTTGGGGTTGGTTGGTTGGTGTTGGTTGGTGGTTGGTGTTGGTTGGTTGGTGTTGGTTGGTGGTTGGGGTTGGTTGGTTGGTGTTGGTTGGTGGTTGGGGTTGGTTGGTTGGTGTTGGTTGGTGGTTGGGGTTGGTTGGTTGGTGTTGGTTGGTTGGTGTTGGTTGGTGGTTGGGGTTGGTTGGTTGGTGTTGGTTGGTGGTTGGGGTTGGTTGGTTGGTGTTGGTTGGTGGTTGGGGTTGGTTGGTTGGTGTTGGTTGGTGGTTGGTTGGTTGGTTGGTGTTGGTTGGTGGTTGGGGTTGGTTGGTTGGTGTTGGTTGGTGGTTGGGGTTGGTTGGTTGGTGTTGGTTGGTGGTTGGGGTTGGTTGGTTGGTGTTGGTTGGTGGTTGGGGTTGGTTGGTTGGTGTTGGTTGGTGGTTGGGGTTGGTTGGTTGGTGTTGGTTGGTGGTTGGGGTTGGTTGGTTGGTGTTGGTTGGTGGTTGGGGTTGGTTGGTTGGTGTTGGTTGGTGGTTGGTGTTGGTTGGTTGGTGTTGGTTGGTGGTTGGGGTTGGTTGGTGTTGGTTGGTGGTTGGGGTTGGTTGGTTGGTGTTGGTTGGTGGTTGGGGTTGGTTGGTTGGTGTTGGTTGGTGGTTGGGGTTGGTTGGTGTTGGTTGGTTGGTGTTGGTTGGTGGTTGGGGTTGGTTGGTTGGTGTTGGTTGGTGGTTGGGGTTGGTTGGTTGGTGTTGGTTGGTGGTTGGGGTTGGTTGGTTGGTGTTGGTTGGTGGTTGGTGGTTGGTTGGTTGGTGTTGGTTGGTGGTTGGGGTTGGTTGGTTGGTGTTGGTTGGTGGTTGGGGTTGGTTGGTTGGTGTTGGTTGGTGGTTGGGGTTGGTTGGTTGGTGTTGGTTGGTGGTTGGGGTTGGTTGGTTGGTGTTGGTTGGTGGTTGGGGTTGGTTGGTTGGTGTTGGTTGGTGGTTGGGGTTGGTTGGTTGGTGTTGGTTGGTGGTTGGGGTTGGTTGGTTGGTGTTGGTTGGTGGTTGGGGTTGGTTGGTTGGTGTTGGTTGGTGGTTGGGGTTGGTTGGTTGGTGTTGGTTGGTGGTTGGGGTTGGTTGGTTGGTGTTGGTTGGTGGTTGGGGTTGGTTGGTTGGTGTTGGTTGGTGGTTGGGGTTGGTTGGTTGGTGTTGGTTGGTTGGTGTTGGTTGGTGGTTGGGGTTGGTTGGTTGGTGTTGGTTGGTGGTTGGGGTTGGTTGGTTGGTGTTGGTTGGTGGTTGGGGTTGGTTGGTTGGTGTTGGTTGGTGGTTGGGGTTGGTTGGTTGGTGTTGGTTGGTGGTTGGGGTTGGTTGGTTGGTGTTGGTTGGTGGTTGGGGTTGGTTGGTTGGTGTTGGTTGGTGGTTGGTGTTGGTTGGTTGGTGTTGGTTGGTGGTTGGGGTTGGTTGGTTGGTGTTGGTTGGTGGTTGGGGTTGGTTGGTTGGTGTTGGTTGGTTGGTGTTGGTTGGTGGTTGGGGTTGGTTGGTTGGTGTTGGTTGGTGGTTGGGGTTGGTTGGTTGGTGTTGGTTGGTGGTTGGGGTTGGTTGGTTGGTGTTGGTTGGTGGTTGGGGTTGGTTGGTGTTGGTTGGTGGTTGGGGTTGGTTGGTTGGTGTTGGTTGGTGGTTGGGGTTGGTTGGTTGGTGTTGGTTGGTGGTTGGGGTTGGTTGGTTGGTGTTGGTTGGTGGTTGGGGTTGGTTGGTTGGTGTTGGTTGGTGGTTGGGGTTGGTTGGTTGGTGTTGGTTGGTGGTTGGTGTTGGTTGGTTGGTGTTGGTTGGTGGTTGGTGTTGGTTGGTGGTTGGTGTTGGTTGGTTGGTGTTGGTTGGTGGTTGGGGTTGGTTGGTTGGTGTTGGTTGGTGGTTGGGGTTGGTTGGTTGGTGTTGGTTGGTGGTTGGGGTTGGTTGGTTGGTGTTGGTTGGTGGTTGGGGTTGGTTGGTTGGTGTTGGTTGGTGGTTGGGGTTGGTTGGTGTTGGTTGGTGGTTGGGGTTGGTTGGTTGGTGTTGGTTGGTGGTTGGGGTTGGTTGGTTGGTGTTGGTTGGTGGTTGGGGTTGGTTGGTTGGTGTTGGTTGGTGGTTGGTGTTGGTTGGTTGGTGTTGGTTGGTGGTTGGGGTTGGTTGGTTGGTGTTGGTTGGTGGTTGGGGTTGGTTGGTTGGTGTTGGTTGGTGGTTGGGGTTGGTTGGTTGGTGTTGGTTGGTGGTTGGGGTTGGTTGGTTGGTGTTGGTTGGTGGTTGGTTGGTTGGTTGGTGTTGGTTGGTGGTTGGGGTTGGTTGGTTGGTGTTGGTTGGTGGTTGGGGTTGGTTGGTTGGTGTTGGTTGGTGGTTGGGGTTGGTTGGTTGGTGTTGGTTGGTGGTTGGGGTTGGTTGGTTGGTGTTGGTTGGTGGTTGGGGTTGGTTGGTTGGTGTTGGTTGGTGGTTGGGGTTGGTTGGTTGGTGTTGGTTGGTGGTTGGGGTTGGTTGGTTGGTGTTGGTTGGTGGTTGGGGTTGGTTGGTTGGTGTTGGTTGGTGGTTGGGGTTGGTTGGTTGGTGTTGGTTGGTGGTTGGGGTTGGTTGGTTGGTGTTGGTTGGTGGTTGGGTTGGTTGGTGTTGGTGTTGGTTGGTGGTTGGTTGGTTGGTGTTGGTTGGTGGTTGGTGTTGGTTGGTTGGGGTTGGTTGGTGGTTGGTGTTGGTTGGTGGTTGGGGTTGGTTGGTTGGTGTTGGTTGGTGGTTGGGGTTGGTTGGTTGGTGTTGGTTGGTGGTTGGGGTTGGTTGGTTGGTGTTGGTTGGTGGTTGGTGTTGGTTGGTTGGTGTTGGTTGGTGGTTGGTGTTGGTTGGTTGGGGTTGGTTGGTTGGTGTTGGTTGGTGGTTGGGGTTGGTTGGTTGGTGGGGTGGGTTGGTTGGTTGGTGTTGGTTGGTGGTTGGGGTTGGTTGGTTGGTGTTGGTTGGTGGTTGGGGTTGGTTGGTTGGTGTTGGTTGGTGGTTGGGGTTGGTTGGTTGGTGTTGGTTGGTGGTTGGGGTTGGTTGGTTGGTGTTGGTTGGTGGTTGGGGTTGGTTGGTTGGTTTGGTTGGGTTGGTGGTTGGTTGGTGGTTGGTGTTGGTTGATTGGTTGGTTTGGTTGATTGGTTGGTTGGTGTTGGTTGGTTGGTTGGTGTTGGTTGGTGTTGGTTGGGGTTGGTTGGTTGGTGTTGGTTGGTGGTTGGGGTTGGTTGGTTGGTGTTGGTTGGTGGTTGGGGTTGGTTGGTTGGTGTTGGTTGGTGGTTGGGGTTGGTTGGTTGGTGTTGGTTGGTGGTTGGGGTTGGTTGGTTGGTGTTGGTTGGTGGTTGGGGTTGGTTGGTTGGTGTTGGTTGGTGGTTGGGGTTGGTTGGTTGGTGTTGGTTGGTGGTTGGGGTTGGTTGGTTGGTGTTGGTTGGTGGTTGGGGTTGGTTGGTTGGTGTTGGTTGGTGGTTGGGGTTGGTTGGTTGGTGTTGGTTGGTGGTTGGGGTTGGTTGGTGTTGGTTGGTGGTTGGGGTTGGTTGGTTGGTGTTGGTTGGTGGTTGGGGTTGGTTGGTTGGTGTTGGTTGGTGGTTGGGGTTGGTTGGTTGGTGTTGGTTGGTGGTTGGGGTTGGTTGGTTGGTGTTGGTTGGTGGTTGGGGTTGGTTGGTTGGTGTTGGTTGGTGGTTGGGGTTGGTTGGTTGGTGTTGGTTGGTGGTTGGGGTTGGTTGGTTGGTGTTGGTTGGTGGTTGGGGTTGGTTGGTTGGTGTTGGTTGGTGGTTGGGGTTGGTTGGTTGGTGTTGGTTGGTGGTTGGGGTTGGTTGGTTGGTGTTGGTTGGTGGTTGGGGTTGGTTGGTTGGTGTTGGTTGGTGGTTGGGGTTGGTTGGTTGGTGTTGGTTGGTGGTTGGGGTTGGTTGGTTGGTGTTGGTTGGTGGTTGGGGTTGGTTGGTTGGTGTTGGTTGGTGGTTGGGGTTGGTTGGTTGGTGTTGGTTGGTGGTTGGGGTTGGTTGGTTGGTGTTGGTTGGTGGTTGGGGTTGGTTGGTTGGTGTTGGTTGGTGGTTGGGGTTGGTTGGTTGGTGTTGGTTGGTGGTTGGGGTTGGTTGGTTGGTGTTGGTTGGTGGTTGGGGTTGGTTGGTTGGTGTTGGTTGGTGGTTGGGGTTGGTTGGTTGGTGTTGGTTGGTGGTTGGGGTTGGTTGGTTGGTGATGGTTGGTGGTTGGGGTTGGTTGGTTGGTGTTGGTGGGTGGTTGGGGTTGGTTGGTTGGTGTTGGTTGGTGGTTGGGGTTGGTTGGTTGGTGTTGGTTGGTGGTTGGGGTTGGTTGGTTGGTGTTGGTTGGTGGTTGGGGTTGGTTGGTTGGTGTTGGTTGGTGGTTGGGGTTGGTTGGTTGGTGTTGGTTGGTGGTTGGGGTTGGTTGGTTGGTGTTGGTTGGTGGTTGGGGTTGGTTGGTTGGTGTTGGTTGGTGGTTGGGGTTGGTTGGTTGGTGTTGGTTGGTGGTTGGGGTTGGTTGGTTGGTGTTGGTTGGTGGTTGGGGTTGGTTGGTTGGTGTTGGTTGGTGGTTGGGGTTGGTTGGTTGGTGTTGGTTGGTGGTTGGGGTTGGTTGGTTGGTGTTGGTTGGTGGTTGGGGTTGGTTGGTTGGTGTTGGTTGGTGGTTGGGGTTGGTTGGTTGGTGTTGGTTGGTGGTTGGGGTTGGTTGGTTGGTGTTGGTTGGTGGTTGGGGTTGGTTGGTTGGTGTTGGTTGGTGGTTGGGGTTGGTTGGTTGGTGTTGGTTGGTGGTTGGGGTTGGTTGGTTGGTGTTGGTTGGTGGTTGGTGTTGGTTGGTGGTTGGGGTTGGTTGGTTGGTGTTGGTTGGTGGTTGGGGTTGGTTGGTTGGTGTTGGTTGGTGGTTGGGGTTGGTTGGTTGGTGTTGGTTGGTGGTTGGGGTTGGTTGGTTGGTGTTGGTTGGTGGTTGGGGTTGGTTGGTTGGTGTTGGTTGGTGGTTGGGGTTGGTTGGTTGGTGTTGGTTGGTGGTTGGGGTTGGTTGGTTGGTGTTGGTTGGTGGTTGGGGTTGGTTGGTTGGTGTTGGTTGGTGGTTGGGGTTGGTTGGTTGGTGTTGGTTGGTGGTTGGGGTTGGTTGGTTGGTGTTGGTTGGTGGTTGGGGTTGGTTGGTTGGTGTTGGTTGGTGGTTGGGGTTGGTTGGTTGGTGTTGGTTGGTGGTTGGGGTTGGTTGGTGGTTGGTGTTGGTTGGTTGGTTGGTTGGTTGGTTGGTTGGTTGGTGTTGGTTGGTTGGTGTTGGTTGGTGGTTGGTGTTGGTTGGTTGGTGTTGGTTGGTGGTTGGGGTTGGTTGGTTGGTGTTGGTTGGTGGTTGGGGTTGGTTGGTTGGTGTTGGTTGGTGGTTGGGGTTGGTTGGTTGGTGTTGGTTGGTGGTTGGGGTTGGTTGGTTGGTGTTGGTTGGTGGTTGGGGTTGGTTGGTTGGTGTTGGTTGGTGGTTGGGGTTGGTTGGTTGGTGTTGGTTGGTGGTTGGGGTTGGTTGGTTGGTGTTGGTTGGTTGGTGTTGGTTGGTTGGTTGGTGTTGGTTGGTGGTTGGGGTTGGTTGGTTGGTGTTGGTTGGTGGTTGGGGTTGGTTGGTTGGTGTTGGTTGGTGGTTGGGGTTGGTTGGTTGGTGTTGGTTGGTGGTTGGGGTTGGTTGGTTGGTGTTGGTTGGTGGTTGGGGTTGGTTGGTTGGTGTTGGTTGGTGGTTGGGGTTGGTTGGTTGGTGTTGGTTGGTGGTTGGGGTTGGTTGGTTGGTGTTGGTTGGTGGTTGGGGTTGGTTGGTTGTTGGTTGGTGGTTGGGGTTGGTTGGTTGGTGTTGGTTGGTGGTTGGGGTTGGTTGGTTGGTGTTGGTTGGTGGTTGGGGTTGGTTGGTTGGTGTTGGTTGGTGGTTGGGGTTGGTTGGTTGGTGTTGGTTGGTGGTTGGGGTTGGTTGGTTGGTGTTGGTTGGTGGTTGGGGTTGGTTGGTTGGTGTTGGTTGGTGGTTGGGGTTGGTTGGTTGGTGTTGGTTGGTGGTTGGGGTTGGTTGGTTGGTGTTGGTTGGTGGTTGGGGTTGGTTGGTTGGTGTTGGTTGGTGGTTGGGGTTGGTTGGTTGGTGTTGGTTGGTGGTTGGGGTTGGTTGGTTGGTGTTGGTTGGTGGTTGGGGTTGGTTGGTTGGTGTTGGTTGGTGGTTGGGGTTGGTTGGTTGGTGTTGGTTGGTGGTTGGGGTTGGTTGGTTGGTGTTGGTTGGTGGTTGGGGTTGGTTGGTTGGTGTTGGTTGGTGGTTGGGGTTGGTTGGTTGGTGTTGGTTGGTGGTTGGGGTTGGTTGGTTGGTGTTGGTTGGTGGTTGGGGTTGGTTGGTTGGGGTTGGTTGGTGGTTGGGGTTGGTTGGTTGGTGTTGGTTGGTGGTAGGGGTTGGTTGGTTGGTGTTGGTTGGTGGTTGGGGTTGGTTGGTTGGTGTTGGTTGGTGGTTGGGGTTGGTTGGTTGGTGTTGGTTGGTGGTTGGGGTTGGTTGGTTGGTGTTGGTTGGTGGTTGGGGTTGGTTGGTTGGTGTTGGTTGGTGGTTGGGGTTGGTTGGTTGGTGTTGGTTGGTGGTTGGGGTTGGTTGGTTGGTGTTGGTTGGTGGTTGGGGTTGGTTGGTTGGTGTTGGTTGGTGGTTGGGGTTGGTTGGTTGGTGTTGGTTGGTGGTTGGGGTTGGTTGGTTGGTGTTGGTTGGTGGTTGGGGTTGGTTGGTTGGTGTTGGTTGGTGGTTGGGGTTGGTTGGTTGGTGTTGGTTGGTGGTTGGGGTTGGTTGGTTGGTGTTGGTTGGTGGTTGGGGTTGGTTGGTTGGTGTTGGTTGGTGGTTGGGGTTGGTTGGTTGGTGTTGGTTGGTGGTTGGGGTTGGTTGGTTGGTGTTGGTTGGTGGTTGGGGTTGGTTGGTTGGTGTTGGTTGGTGGTTGGGGTTGGTTGGTTGGTGTTGGTTGGTGGTTGGGTTGGTTGGTTGGTGTTGGTTGGTGGTTGGGGTTGGTTGGTTGGTGTTGGTTGGTGGTTGGGGTTGGTTGGTTGGTGTTGGTTGGTGGTTGGGGTTGGTTGGTTGGTGTTGGTTGGTGGTTGGGGTTGGTTGGTTGGTGTTGGTTGGTGGTTGGGGTTGGTTGGTTGGTGTTGGTTGGTGGTTGGGGTTGGTTGGTTGGTGTTGGTTGGTGGTTGGGGTTGGTTGGTTGGTGTTGGTTGGTGGTTGGGGTTGGTTGGTTGGTGTTGGTTGGTGGTTGGGGTTGGTTGGTTGGTGTTGGTTGGTGGTTGGGGTTGGTTGGTTGGTGTTGGTTGGTGGTTGGGGTTGGTTGGTTGGTGTTGGTTGGTGGTTGGGGTTGGTTGGTTGGTGTTGGTTGGTGGTTGGTGGTTGGTCGGTTGGTGTTGTTTGGTGGTTGGGGTTGGTTGGTTGGTGTTGGTTGGTGGTTGGGGTTGGTTGGTTGCTGTTGGTTGGTGGTTAGGGTTGGTTGGTTGGTGTTGGTTGGTGGTTGGGGTTGGTTGGTTGGTGTTGGTTGGTGGTTGGGGTTGGTTGGTTGGTGTTGGTTGGTGGTTGGGGTTGGTTGGTTGGTGTTGGTTGGTGGTTGGGGTTGGTTGGTTGGTGTTGGTTGGTGGTTGGGGTTGGTTGGTTGGTGTTGGTTGGTGGTTGGGGTTGGTTGGTTGGTGTTGGTTGGTGGTTGGGGTTGGTTGGTTGGTGTTGGTTGGTGGTTGGGGTTGGTTGGTTGGTGTTGGTTGGTGGTTGGGGTTGGTTGGTTGGTGTTGGTTGGTGGTTGGGGTTGGTTGGTTGGTGTTGGTTGGTGGTTGGGGTTGGTTGGTTGGTGTTGGTTGGTGGTTGGGGTTGGTTGGTTGGTGTTGGTTGGTGGTTGGGGTTGGTTGGTTGGTGTTGGTTGGTGGTTGGGGTTGGTTGGTTGGTGTTGGTTGGTGGTTGGGGTTGGTTGGTTGGTGTTGGTTGGTGGTTGGTGTTGGTTGGTTGGTGTTGGTTGGTGGTTGGGGTTGGTTGGTTGGTGTTGGTTGGTGGTTGGGGTTGGTTGGTTGGTGTTGGTTGGTGGTTGGGGTTGGTTGGTTGGTGTTGGTTGGTGGTTGGGGTTGGTTGGTTGGTGTTGGTTGGTGGTTGGGGTTGGTTGGTGGTTGGTGTTGGTTGGTTGGTGTTGGTTGGTGGTTGGGGTTGGTTGGTTGGTGTTGGTTGGTGGTTGGGGTTGGTTGGTTGGTGTTGGTTGGTGGTTGGGGTTGGTTGGTTGGTGTTGGTTGGTGGTTGGGGTTGGTGGTTGGTTGGTTGGTTGGTGGTTGGTGGTTGGTTGTTGTAGTTGGTTGGTTGGTGGTGGTTGGTTGGTTGGTTGGTTGGTTGGTGTTGGTTGGTGGTTGGGGTTGGTTGGTTGGTGTTGGTTGGTGGTTGGGGTTGGTTGGTTGGTGTTGGTTGGTGGTTGGGGTTGGTTGGTTGGTGTTGGTTGGTGGTTGGGGTTGGTTGGTTGGTGTTGGTTGGTGGTTGGGGTTGGTTGGTTGGTGTTGGTTGGTGGTTGGGGTTGGTTGGTTGGTGTTGGTTGGTGGTTGGGGTTGGTTGGTTGGTGTTGGTTGGTGGTTGGGGTTGGTTGGTTGGTGTTGGTTGGTGGTTGGGGTTGGTTGGTTGGTGTTGGTTGGTGGTTGGGGTTGGTTGGTTGGTGTTGGTTGGTGGTTGGGGTTGGTTGGGTGGTGTTGGTTGGTGGTTGGGGTTGGTTGGTTGGTGTTGGTTGGTGGTTGGGGTTGGTTGGTTGGTGTTGGTTGGTGGTTGGGGTTGGTTGGTTGGTGTTGGTTGGTGGTTGGGGTTGGTTGGTTGGTGTTGGTTGGTGGTTGGGGTTGGTTGGTTGGTGTTGGTTGGTGGTTGGGGTTGGTTGGTTGGTGTTGGTTGGTGGTTGGGGTTGGTTGGTTGGTGTTGGTTGGTGTTGGTTGGTTGGTGTTGGTTGGTGGTTGGTGGTTGGTTGGTTGGTGTTGGTTGGTGTTGGTTGGTTGGTTGGTGTTGGTTGGTGTTGGTTGGTTGGTTGGTGTTGGTTGGTGGTTGGGGTTGGTTGGTTGGTGTTGGTTGGTGGTTGGGGTTGGTTGGTTGGTGTTGGTTGGTGGTTGGGGTTGGTTGGTTGGTGTTGGTTGGTGGTTGGGGTTGGTTGGTTGGTGTTGGTTGGTGGTTGGGGTTGGTTGGTTGGTGTTGGTTGGTGGTTGGGGTTGGTTGGTTGGTGTTGGTTGGTGGTTGGTGTTGGTTGGTGGTTGGTGTTGGTTGGTGGTTGGGGTTGGTTGGTTGGTGTTGGTTGGTGGTTGGGGTTGGTTGGTTGGTGTTGGTTGGTGGTTGGGGTTGGTTGGTTGGTGTTGGTTGGTGGTTGGGGTTGGTTGGTTGGTGTTGGTTGGTGGTTGGGGTTGGTTGGTTGGTGTTGGTTGGTGGTTGGTTGGTTGGTTGTTAGGGTTGGTCGGTTGGTGTTGGTTGGTTGGTTGGTGTTGGTTGGTGGTTGGGGTTGGTTGGTTGGTGTTGGTTGGTGGTTGGGGTTGGTTGGTTGGTGTTGGTTGGTGGTTGGGGTTGGTTGGTTGGTGTTGGTTGGTGGTTGGGGTTGGTTGGTTGGTTGGTTGGTGGTTGGGGTTGGTTGGTTGGTGTTGGTTGGTGGTTGGTGTTGGTTGGTTGGTGTTGGTTGGTGTTTGGGGTTGGTTGGTTGGTGTTGGTTGGTGGTTGGGGTTGGTTGGTTGGTGGTTGGGGTTGGTTGGTTGGTGTTGGTTGGTGGTTGGGGTTGGTTGGTTGGTGTTGGTTGGTGGTTGGGGTTGGTTGGTTGGTGTTGGTTGGTGGTTGGGGTTGGTTGGTTGGTGTTGGTTGGTGGTTGGGGTTGGTTGGTTGGTGTTGGTTGGTGGTTGGGGTTGGTTGGTTGGTGTTGGTTGGTGGTTGGGGTTGGTTGGTTGGTGTTGGTTGGTGGTTGGGGTTGGTTGGTTGGTGTTGGTTGGTGGTTGGGGTTGGTTGGTTGGTGTTGGTTGGTGGTTGGGGTTGGTTGGTTGGTGTTGGTTGGTGGTTGGGGTTGGTTGGTTGGTGTTGGTTGGTGGTTGGGGTTGGTTGGTTGGTGTTGGTTGGTGGTTGGGGTTGGTTGGTTGGTGTTGGTTGGTGGTTGGGGTTGGTTGGTTGGTGTTGGTTGGTGGTTGGGGTTGGTTGGTTGGTGTTGGTTGGTGGTTGGGGTTGGTTGGTTGGTGTTGGTTGGTGGTTGGGGTTGGTTGGTTGGTGTTGGTTGGTGGTTGGGGTTGGTTGGTTGGTGTTGGTTGGTGGTTGGGGTTGGTTGGTTGGTGTTGGTTGGTGGTTGGGGTTGGTTGGTTGGTGTTGGTTGGTGGTTGGGGTTGGTTGGTTGGTGTTGGTTGGTGGTTGGTTTTGGTTGGTTGGTGTTGGTTGGTGGTTGGGGTTGGTTGGTTGGTGTTGGTTGGTGGTTGGGGTTGGTTGGTTGGTGTTGGTTGGTGGTTGGGGTTGGTTGGTTGGTGTTGGTTGGTGGTTGGGGTTGGTTGGTTGGTGTTGGTTGGTGGTTGGGGTTGGTTGGTTGGTGTTGGTTGGTGGTTGGGGTTGGTTGGTTGGTGTTGGTTGGTGGTTGGGGTTGGTTGGTTGGTGTTGGTTGGTGGTTGGGGTTGGTTGGTTGGTGGTTGGGGTTGGTTGGTTGGTGTTGGTTGGTGGTTGGGGATGGTTGGTTGGGGTTGTTTGTGGTTGGTGTTGGTTGGTGGTTGGGGTTGGTTGGTTGGTGTTGGTTGGTGGTTGGGGTTGGTCGGTTGGTGTTGGTTGGTGGTTGGGGTTGGTTGGTTGGTGTTGGTTGGTGGTTGGGGTTGGTTGGTTGGTGTTGGTTGGTGGTTGGGGTTGGTTGGTTGGTGTTGGTTGGTGGTTGGGGTTGGTTGGTTGGTGTTGGTTGGTGGTTGGGGTTGGTTGGTTGGTGTTGGTTGGTGGTTGGGGTTGGTTGGTTGGTGTTGGTTGGTGGTTGGGGTTGGTTGGTTGGTGTTGGTTGGTGGTTGGTGTTGGTTGGTTGGTGTTGGTTGGTGGTTGGGGTTGGTTGGTTGGTGTTGGTTGGTGGTTGGGGTTGGTTGGTTGGTGTTGGTTGGTGGTTGGGGTTGGTTGGTTGGTGTTGGTTGGTGGTTGGGGTTGGTTGGTTGGTGTTGGTTGGTGGTTGGGGTTGGTTGGTTGGTGTTGGTTGGTGGTTGGGGTTGGTTGGTTGGTGTTGGTTGGTGGTTGGGGTTGGTTGGTGGTTGGTGTTGGTTGGTTGGTGTTGGTTGGTGGTTGGTGTTGGTTGGTTGGTGTTGGTTGGTGGTTGGGGTTGGTTGGTTGGTGTTGGTTGGTGGTTGGTGTTGGTTGGTTGGTGTTGGTTGGTGGTTGGGGTTGGTTGGTTGGTGTTGGTTGGTGGTTGGGGTTGGTTGGTTGGTGTTGGTTGGTGGTTGGGGTTGGTTGGTTGGTGTTGGTTGGTGGTTGGGGTTGGTTGGTTGGTGTTGGTTGGTGGTTGGTGTTGGTTGGTTGGTGTTGGTTGGTGGTTGGGGTTGGTTGGTTGGTGTTGGTGTTGGTTGGTTGGTGTTGGTTGGTGGTTGGGGTTGGTTGGTTGGTGTTGGTTGGTGGTTGGGGTTGGTTGGTTGGTGTTGGTTGGTGGTTGGGGTTGGTTGGTTGGTGTTGGTTGGTGGTTGGGGTTGGTTGGTTGGTGTTGGTTGGTGGTTGGTGTTGGTTGGTTGGTTGGTTGGTGTTGGTTGGTGGTTGGTGTTGGTTGGTGGTTGGTGTTGGTTGGTTGGTGTTGGTTGGTGGTTGGGGTTGGTTGGTTGGTGTTGGTTCGGCGCTAACACCCACTCGGTAGAAAGTTAAATTTTTGGTGGTGAGTCGCCAAAAACATTTGCTGTTCACTGTTCATGGGACTAGGTTTAAATGCGCGCCAATGTCTTCCCATTCTACATGAGATATACGTACTGTATAGAGGTTCTTTATTTTTCTAACGTATGCTTAAACAGTACAGTATATTTATCCTTTTGCTGCATGTACTGTGTTAGTACCAGTGATGTTCGTGTTCTGTTCATTCTTGAATGCCTTGTTACTGTAGAACAAACTCGTACGAACAGTTAAAGACTAAAATGAACGAAATAGCACTCAAAATATCGTCTGAAATAAAATAAAACATGAGTATCAATATTTACGAGAAGGCGCGCTGATGGAGCGCGCCTGGTCTTTTTTACGCTGTTTACGGTGTTAGTAATCGTGATGTTGGCTGTTTGCTCATTATTTTATACTCATTTTATTGCAGGACAAACACTTACGAAGAAAAAGAGACTAAAATGAATAAAATAGCACAAAAAATAACGTCGAAAATACAGTATACACATTTACACCAGCTGCCTATGTTTTTTCACATGTTATTGTTCATTGTGTTATTGTATTGGTAATGCTGTATTCCGTTCAACCTTAAATGCATGTAGCCTTATAGAAAATCACACTGAGAACAATATGATACGTAAATGAATAATGTAGCACGAAAAATAAGGCCAGAAATAAGAAAAGTATAAACAAATGTGAAAAATTACGCGATGCCTGGCAACCCCGGCTGACCTTGACGTGTACAGGGGCGTAGAGGAACGATGAAAGAAGAGAGAGAGAGTTGAAAATAGAGAATGCTTACTAGGTTAATGGAGGAGGAGGAGAGGAGAGAGATAAGCAAGGAGAAGGTTGGAGCTGACTGAGACAAGAAAAAAGACGATAAAGAGATTTAAAAAACAGAACGAAATGATGTAAAAAATTTAGGTTCTGCAATTCCTCTCATGCCTTCGTCACTGTGCCGTTGTTTATCGTTCAGTGTCTTTATTTGTTCCCCCCCCCTCTCTCTCTCTCTCTCTCTCTCCTGTAATCCTTACCCCCCCACAACCCTCTCTCCCCTTCCTTTCTCTCTCTCTAATCGCTTCCCCACTTTACACCTCAATCAATTTTCTCACCACCCTTCTCTTTTCTTCGTTTCTCCTCTCTTTCTCTTCTCTCCTCCCACTTTCGTGTCTCTTCTTTCCTCTCCTCTCTCCTTTCCTCTCCTCTCTCCTTTCCCTCCTTTTTTCCCTTTATCTTTTCTTTCACGTTTTTCTCTTTTCTTTCTCACTTCTCTTTCTCTCCCTTCTTTCCCTTTTCCCCGTGTATTTCTTTCCCTCTTCTTCTCTTTTCGACATCTCCTTACACTTCCTCTTTCTTATGTCGTCTGTGTTCTTTCCTGTATCCTACCTCCTTTCCCCCTTTCATCTCCCCAAGGGTTTTTATCAATTGTACCGTACGAAAAATAAAGATAGGATAGGACCACTCAGAACAGAATCAGGTGACATTACCAGTGAAGATAAAGAAATGTGCTCCATCCTAAATAATTATTTCATATCAGTATTCACCAAGGAAAATCTAGACCTGGGCGGATTCTGAAAGCTCAGAAATCCTCGCAAATCCACCATCTTTGGGCGTAAGAGCAACTTTTCACTTAAGTGCATATTCTGGAGCCCTAGAAAACGAGCGCAAACCCTATGCGGCGTTGTCAATTCTCTTCGTAGAGTTGCGCCATGTGAGGGGCAG
>NW_027643689.1:57500-60000 GCF_032717465.1 Coenobita brevimanus
GCTTCGAAACTGATGACTCTCTGTCTCGGACATGATGGGTGGCAGAACCTTTATCCTTGTCTTGTAATCCTGACCTTTTACTGAATGCTGTAAATATCGAATTACTTCATCCTAACCTAAATCAAAGTCTAATGACAGAGATGATCTGCTCGCTTGACTTCCCCGCGCACCTTTTGTGACACCACAGACTAAGTCGGGCTGGGCTTTCTGTTCAGGGAAAACCAGTAAAATGGATGGGTAACTGCGAAAAATTAGTCAGTGTCCGCTGACTCTTCCTGCTCAGCTTCCAGGGACAACGTTCCCCAGATATAAAGGGCTTGTACGGAATGGTTTATTCAAAATCTAAATAAAGAATAGGATAATCTGCTGACTTTTTCCGATAATTTTGCTAACAGACAGGCAGGAAGACAAAGGCAGACAGACAGGCAGGCAGGTAGACAGGTAGGGAGGCAGACTGATAGACAGATATATAAACCTGGCCAAACACGTGGCTTCATCGGGCTTTCTCGGTTGGCTGTAATAACACCCCTTAGTAGCAGAAAAAACGATTGCTGTTTTCTGGTCGCTTTTGTCATTACACATTTTGTTTTCAGCCATACTCGTACCAGATCACGTCAGTTAACAATGATGTGCGTATTTGGGAATTACTAAAGCTTTAGTTTCATTCTGTATATGAGAGAAAAAGGCAGTGAAAACACCAATAGTACCCCCTAACAGTCTGATACCACAGCCTTCTCCCGTTCGCCTCTGCCTGGGTTTTTTCCTTTAACCATTTTTTCCCCGAATGGAGAGTTGTGGCAGACTCCTGTATTCCATAAACTAACATTTTATTCATTCTACGTACAGTGTTCTTAAACGTGAACTGATTTTGTCCTATTGTGCGAAAATATTGCACTTCACTGGCCACGAGCCTTTAGGTAAGGAGATTTTGGAGTGATGTAGGTGCTGGGAACCCTCTGTATCTTGACTACTTTTGGGCTGGGAATTTACTGTTATTATTATTTTCATCATCATCACTATTAGTTGTAGTAGTAGTAGTAGTAGTAGTAGTAGAAGCAGAAGTTTGAGAGATCAGCATTCCAGATTTAACTGAAGAATACAATGGATCCTTCAGGCTATCGCTGTCTGGTAGAGTTACGGCATCTGAGTAGTGACTGGCTTGATCGGTTCCTTTTAATACAATAGACGACATTTTGAGCATTATTTCAGCTCTCGGTGTCAATGCACTTCAAAGCTTTCTCATTTTCCAACCAGATTTTCATATAGTAGTTTGTCTTAAGGGTACTACTGAGCCTCCATGACTAACACAGATAGTGGAGTACCAACATATCCAGTACTCCAATGCTAGGGAGGCCATGTGGGGTGCTTTTGGTCATGCCTGAGTTCTCTGGCTTTTCTTTGGTTTGTCCTAAAATTCTGGTGCCCTCAGTTCTCCAATTATGTACTCAGAGAATTATCACAGGATGCTTATCTAATTATACTTGTTATTTACGGCTAGTATTTAAGCCTGTTAATATTAAAAGAAGGTCATTGTACAAGATTGAGGCTATTTTTTTGATGACATGCTCAGGTTAGGAGAGAAACTCAGACATAATTGTATTTCACGTTTATTTGTATCAACATCTACACTTCGTGGCTTTGGAAAGACAATGTTAGGTCGTTTCGAAGACTGGTGAGTAGAGAGGGACTGGCGGGGATGTGTGGTGGTGTGGGGCGGGATATGGTGACACACTGCAGTAAAGAAATGCCACATAGCTCTCTGTTGGCTGCTCCTGTTACTGGCCGCTCGTCACCCCTGCGAAAGGAATAATATCTTAGTTAACCTTCACTGCCACAGATCTTTAGTATTAAATAAAATCGTCTTGAGATAGTAAGAATAAAATAAAAAACTGTGATCTAGCATTAATTGGGTTAGTAATCGTAACACAACCAGGGTCTTGTGTATCATATTCTACTGCAAGTGACTTTGGAGACTTTGTGAGGTGTGGCTGTGTGGAAGTGTAGCAATGTGCAGGTGTGTGTGTCTCACAAATCAAAAAGAAAATATTAAACAAAGCATCAGCCTTCAACCAAGCATATCCCAGACAAGAAAACAACTACACTCATTCACTGCTGCGAAGGTTACGGCTAGAACATCGCCCCCTTCCCAATATAATCGACGAACAAAACCAAAACTGCAAACACTGCAACGCAAACTCTCCTTTTGCCCTACTACATTATCTACTAAACTGCCCTGCAACCGAACTACTCAGAGCGGCAGAATCTACCCCAACCCACACATCCCACCCACTGAACCCTCCGCCACCCTCCCCCCTCGTCACGTCTTACAGCTGTCTATCTATTGCCAGACGCCTTCATCCCATACGGAGTGGCCACAAACAAATCGCCTCCACGCCGCCCTGTTCCCCGCCATTTCACTGTCCTACTCCCAACTCACACCCTCCTCTCTCATATACCTCTCCACTCCATCCCTCCATCTCATCTTTGGCTTCCCCCTCCC
>NW_027643689.1:65000-95166 GCF_032717465.1 Coenobita brevimanus
AAGGAAATACCAGTTAGAGACAGGGAAGGAAATTTATTGACCAAAGATGGAGATATTAAAAATAGATGGAAAGAGCATTTTGAGACAGTTCTTAATAGACCACTACCACCAGAAGAGGATATACCGTCTGCTCAGGAAGATTTAAATATAGAAACAGGAGAGTTGAGGCTTGCAGAGGTGGAGAAAGCAGTAAAACAGTTAAAGAATAATAAGGCACCAGGGGAGGATGGTTTATTTCCGGAAATGTTTAAAGTGGAGGGG
Organism: Coenobita brevimanus; assembly: GCF_032717465.1. Classification (NCBI taxonomy): domain Eukaryota; kingdom Metazoa; phylum Arthropoda; class Malacostraca; order Decapoda; family Coenobitidae; genus Coenobita; species Coenobita brevimanus. The sequence continues at coordinate 65,262 of NW_027643689.1, forward strand.
GATAGATTAATAATGATCTTGACAAAGCTATTCAATAAGATATGGGTGACGGGGTCACTACCATCAGTTTGGAAGAATGGTGTAATTGTTAAAGTTCCGAAGAAGGGAGACCTGAGTGAATGTGGTAATTGGAGGGGAATCTCTTTGTCACCGATAGCATTGAAAGTTTTCAGTAGAGTGTTGTTAAATAGGTTGGAGCCGGTGGTTGAGGGTATTCTGAGGGATGAACAGGCTGGTTTTAGAAAGGGACGTGGTTGCAATGATCAGATCTTTATAGTTAGGCATTTGATGCAGCAAGTTAATGAAATGAGAGTACCGTTAAGTCTTTGTTTTGTTGATTTTGAAAAGGCTTTTGATAGTGTTTCGAGAGAGACTATGAGGAAGATCATGAGACATTATGGAATACCAGAGGAGTTTGTGAGGGTCATTATGAACATGCATGAGGACACATTTTGTAAAGTGATGGTTGATGGTTGTCTGAGTGATTCGTTTGAAGTCAAGTCCGGAGTAATTCAAGGTGGTGTTCTATCGCCTTTACTATTTATATTGGTCATTGATTACATTATGAAACGCGTTGGAACAGAAACCGGTGCAGGTATACTTTGGGGAGAGAACAGGAAACTTTTGGATTTAGATTATGCAGATGATATAGTTTTGATTTGTGATGGGCCAGAAGAGATGCAGAGAGTGTTGGACTGTTTGGTGAGTGAAGGTCGCAAGGTGGGTTTGGTTATTGTGGAAAAACTGAAATAATCAATGTGAATATGGAAAATGCACAGGAATGTGTAATTGGAGGTATGGTTGTAAAGCAAGTTGATAGGTTTAAATATTTAGGTACTTATTTAGCCAAGGATGGTTCTTTGAACTTTGAATTCGAGGATAGGTTAAAGAAGGCTAATCAGGCAATGGGAATGCTTAAAAATATTTGGAATAATAACAATTTCTCTGTGCATACAAAAATCAAACTTTATAAGGTAATGGTTAGGAGTATCTTAATTTATGGACACGAGTCTTGGTACAGCACAGTGACTATGGAAAATAAATTCTTGGTGTTTGAAAATAAAGCACTTAGAAGAATATTAGGAGTTAAGTGGTGGGAAAGGATACCAAATAGTAGAATTAGAGAAATAACGGGAGTGCAGCCGATCGATGAATATGTTAGATTCTCACGATGGAAGTGGCTAGGACATGTGTATAGGAGACAGGGAATAGTACGAGGTACACCAGGGTGGGTGGCACTTGGTAGGAGAGGTAGAGGAAGGCCAAAAGAGACGTGGGTGAGGACAATGAGACGGGAAGCTGGAGATGAGTGTTGGGGAGATCTTGAGGAGTTAGCACAAGATAGGATGTGGTGGTGTGAGTTCATCGAGGCCCTATGCATCCCCGAGGGTGCCACAGGAAATGATTGATTGATTGATTGATAAATCCCTATAATATTTCTCCTCTCCACGATACAAGCAGTCCTCCCCCTATGCTGAATAATAACATCTGCCTATCACGATAAAAAAATAATATCATACTATTTTATGGGGACAATGGTTGATAAAATTCTCTTCCTTATTATGTAAAGTATGCCACGACTGGGAATACACCAACAAAATTAACAGAGAATAATAATAAGCGCAACACGAAAATTCCACCCGCTCAGGAGATGTCTTTGCTAGGGCAACTCCAGTGCCTTCTAATTTATTGCTGGTGTTTCCATTTTCTCTCTAATGAAATAGTAGACCTCTGGTAACATTATGTACTGAGTGTTTTTACATACTTGTCCTCTGAAAGGAGTATTAGCTATTAACTTAAAGTAACTTCAAGAAAGCTGTGAATATGTGGGGAAAAGATAGTTTTTCTTTAAGACATTGGAACAAATGCGACAGTAATGATGTCAATTTATTTCTGATGACATAAAGCATCAAATCTAGGAAAATTTGTGGTGACATATTATGGGGAAATATTCCAAGTGTTTGCCCCCCCTGGCAAATTTCCTGGATACGCCACTGGCTCACCCCCCTCTCTCTCACATACCTCCATCCCATCTTTCCATCTCATCTTAGGCCTCCCCTCCCTCTCCTCCCCCCCTCCACCTCACTCACATACACTCTCCTCGCTTGTCTCTCGCTCTCCATCCTCTCCACATGGCCAAACCACCTCAGTGTATTTTCTCCTAACGCTTTCTATCACGTTCACATTAACACCACAACGCTCCTGCACTTCCTCATTTGTCAGTCTGTCTTTCCTTTTAACTACACATGCTCCTCTCAATAATCCTCTCTCCCCGCCTGACATTTGGTGACTGAGGGCGAGGGAGGGGGTAAAGAAACCGTTGATAAGGCAGATGCGATCATGCGAGTGTAGACGGCTTGGCGCCATGGCCTAACCGTCAGAGATGTACACCCCACTAAGGCAAGAGCGACACTGAGGCTCGACGTGTTGAAAATCACCATGTCACTGCATCAGCCTCGCGTGATGGTGACAGGCAAGCAGCGTGGAGTCATCCTTGTATGTGCTGCCCTCGCGCGGCGATGACGACTCACGTTGGCCTTGACAATCCAATGGTGCCACTGACATGACCACCCACTTCTGTGTGTGTGTGTGTGTGTGTGTGTGTTTGTGTATGTGTGTGTGTGTGTGTGTTTGTGTACGTGTGTGTGTGTGTGTGTGTGTAAAGACAAACAAATTTAAGTTATAAATATAACCAAAATAATGAATTTAAAAATTGCATTCTCTCTCATATAATTTATGATTCCCAGTATGGGCCTGGATGTTGCCGCTCGTGAGTGTTTTAACTTATTTATTTCTATTAAGAAAATAGCGTATGTTCTACTGATTCCTTCAAATTATATTATAAACGTAATTGTTACATTACTTACCCAACTTAGAACTACCGTGAAAGTCGGTAAAAGTAACTACATTTTTTTCAGCACCACTGTAAAATATGTATGCCACGTTTCTTTATTGATGTACAAGAGCCATATGCATTACACGTTTACCTTCCTTTGATATGCTAGAATACTTACGTTTATATTGTATTAGTATGTGTGTACCTATCTGTGATGCCTATTACATATATAACAGAATCTACTCATCGCTCGTTTAGGAAGTATGGCATGGCTGCACCCAGCGCCAGGCCCCACCCAAACATTTGTTTTAAATTGGTGCGACTTTAATAACAACATTAAGCGTAATAATATTCCTCGAATATAATTTATCAAAATATTGTCTTGAGGAGTGAACACGCTGCGGTGTTGGCCAGAATGGCATTTATGGCTGAATACAAACCAACAGTATACTGTAGATGTGGTGGCCACCTCCCACGTCTCAAATGTGTTGTGCTTTCATTATCCAGCACGAGATATGCGTGTTTTGATGTATTAGTTTATAAATTTAACGCTCCATCATACCAAATATCAGCAGGATGGGTCATTTTAGTTTAACAGGGCTACCAACCTGAACAGTTTTCCTTCCCTTCCAAGGAAATCTTTACGCATACTGAAGGGAAAGGAAAATCATTCGCAGGGAAGGAAAAGTTTAGGGAAGGAATTATTTTTAAGAATATCGCCGTAACTGTACCACCAGTAAATCAAAGAAGAGAGAGAGAGAGAGAGAGAGAGAGAGAGAGAGGGGTGGAGCCTCTATTCTCCTTTCACACTTTCCTGTAAAATGTCCACGCCAGTTTTTCTATACTGCGTGGTGTTCTTTCTGACTTTTTCCTGCCGGCTTCGGCTGGAGAGTTTGGAGGGCGGGGGAAAGCCTTCTTCTTTGCTATCCTTATCTCATTCTAGTAGTTCAGTTACTCTTCTAGGAGCTGCCTAGCATGGGCCAACCGGACTATTGCAGTTATCCTCTCTTATGTTCGTATGTTCTTATGTCACTGCATCAGCCTCGCGTGATGGTGACAGGCAAGCAGCGTGGAGTCAACCTTGTATGTGCTGCCCTCGCGCGACGATGACGACTCACGTTGGCCTTGACAATCCAATGGTGCCACTTGTTCAAATTTTGTGGGTAATTCACTGTCAGATTTTGAAAACTGTACAGTACTGAACGTAGGCAAGACCATGGGAGATATTACATACAACTTAGATAACAAAGTAATTAGTAAATCAGAATGCGAGAGAGATCTAGGAGTTATGGTTAGTAAGACCTCAACCTAGGCAGAAGTGTATTGATGCTAGAAATAAAGCAAATAGGCTCCTACGATTTATATCGAGGAGCAATTTTGCAACTTTATTTAGCATTAATAAGGCCACATTTAGACTACGCCGTGCAATTTTGGTGTCCGTACTATTGAATGGATATAAAGTCGCTTGAAAACGTACAGAGAATAATGACAAAAATGATACATGATGTTCGGAACCTGTCACATGAAGACAGACTAAAAAGACTAAATTTGCACCTAAAATGTAATGGGAGACTTAATTGAGGTGTTTAAGTGAAGGAAGGGAATAAGTAAAGGAGATATTAGCAAGGTACAGAACTTAAAGTGGGCATACAGGATAGAACTAGAAGTAATGGTTTCAAACTGGAAAAATTCCGTTATAAGAACATGAGAAGAGAAGATAACTGCATTAGGCCGGTTGGCCCATGCTAGGCAGCTCCTAGAAGAGTAACTGAACCACTAGAATGATATAAGGATAGCAAAGAAGATATGAAGTGCTATGAAAAGGATGCAAAGCCACTGCACTGTATTTTTCTGCCACTGAACTGTGTGATATAAGCTGCAAAAAGACAAAAACCTAGGCCAAGTTAGGGCAACAAAAGTATAGTGTGTAGTTCACACTTTAAATCCATAAAGATTTTTGTTCATTCTCAGCATACAGTAATTGTCATAGCTCAGTGGCAGAGGACGACTGTACTAGGGTTCAACATCCCTTCCACAGAACTTCATTATTAGCGCCATGATGATGATCTGTTACAGCTCAACATTCAAGATGGCAAGTCTACGCCTAGATAAAATGACCTGAGTATAGCTGACGCCTAGTGATGTAGTGGGTGAAGGCACTGCGGCAGGATGGGGCCAGTCAGTGCTTAGATCTGAGGCACAGTTGAGGTTTGCTGATTACATTGCCATTCAGGATGCTGGCCAGCCTTCCCCTAACCCCACTGTGGCAGGGAATAAATATACTGTATGCGATGTATCTTATGGACATCCAGCTGATTTCAAGTACTGTGTTTTGGTGGCAAAGCTGGCCTGCAATGCTATAAAAAAAAAAATATATATATATATGCCTGTCACCCCTTATAACAATACTTAAGACTGAAAATCATTGAGGATCAGCTAAGTTAAACTACTGCTTTCTCAAAACAAAAGGTGTCAGTCAGAAAGGTAGTCCCACAAGAGGTGAGGCGAGGTGTTAATGAGAGGTATTCCCGGGGGTGGGGTGGGGTGGGGTGGAGGCAGGTGTGAGGTAAGGTGTGAGGCTGAACCCCATGTGATTATAGTGCTCCAGGCTGTCTATTAATATCTATATTTATCTATCTAGCTATTTTTAAACCTATCTGTCTATCTATCTACCTATCCATGTCTACCTATCTGTCTATCTATCTATCTGTAGTTTTATAACATTTTCTCCTTCTCTCTTTTCAGGTTACACTATAATAGTCTCTATTCTCCTTTCACACTTTCCTGTAAAATGTCCACGCCAGTTTTTCTATACGGCGTGGTGTTCTTTCTGACTTTTTCCTGCCGGCTTCGGCTGGAGGGTTTGGAGGGCGGGGGAGAGCCTTCTTCTTTGCTATCCTTATCTCATTCTAGTAGTTTAGTTACTCTTCTAGGAGCTGCCTAGCATGGGCCAACCGGCCTACTGCAGTTGTCCTCTCTTCTTATGTTCTTATGTTCTCTCCCCCACAATCTCTCCCCACTTCCCTTCCCTAGCTTCCTCCCCACCTCTACCTCCCATTTTGTCTTCCACTCCCTCCACTTCACCTCTCTCCCCCCCCCTCCCTCTCTATCCCTCCTTCCTCCTCAACTACCCCCTTCCAAACACCCCCAGGGCCTCCCCCCACCCAACACCCCAGGGGAGGAAGACCGCCCCTGAGATTTACCTGATAACCCACGTGTACCTTGCCTACCTCACCTGTTTTACCTGTGTGTGTGTGTGTGTGTGAAGGAAATGTATGTGTAATTCATCATATGTACAGACGTCGGAATAAGTTCGTTTCCTTTTCCGTGGACTAAGGTGTTTGTAACACTGCACGGTGGATAGCTATCCCCTCCTGTAAAATGTCCACGCCAGTTTTTCTGTACTGAGTGGTGTTCTTTCTGACTTTTTCCTGCCGGCTTCGACCGGAGGGTTTGGAGGGTGGGGGAGAGCCTTCTTCTTTGCTATCCTTATCTCATTCTAGTAGTTCAGTTACTCTTCTAGGAGCTGCCTAGCATGGGCCAACCGGCCTACTGCAGTTATCCTCTCTTCCTATGTTCTTATGTTCCTCCTCCCTTCCCAATAGTCCCATACTCCCATCCAAACCCCCCATATTTCTCTCCGACCCCATAACCCCACCCCGTACTCTCCATACTCTCGCTCACAGCCAGCGAGAGGTTACTGTACTTCTTGCACCTCTCTAATTACCTGTAGTCCGAGCAACTAATAATGGAATAAACTGTATCACAAAAATCTCTTTCGACAGCCATCTCCCACACATCTCATTTCCCAGACGCTTCAGTCTCAGACACTTCAGTTGAACTATTTGTCCACGGAGAGCAACTTTGTTATGCTGCCGAACCTGAACCATAATAACCACGATAGGGATACTCAGTGAGGGTGGATTCGGTATCTTTATGAGAGAGATAATTCTACTCCCTTGATAATGCTTCGGTGTGACCCTTAAGAGTTTCAGTGGTAAATGAATCAGTATGTAGCGCTCATCATCCTTTTATGCACGGCTTTCGGCGAATCGTTTAAACTAATCCATTCCTCTCTCTCTCTCTCTCTCTCTCTCTCTCTCTCTGTATGCGCACACAGTGTGTATAGGCTATTGTCACAGCAAATTCTGGCACCGGAGATCTATTTCGATATCCCAGTGGTCGCAGCAGTTCTGGAGATTGCGAGAAGGGCATATCTCTTTTCCCACGGATTCATATCGCTCATCTTATATACTGGGGAGTTATTTGTTACTCTGACAGAGGTGGGAGGAGTGACACGGGCTTGTGGGATGGCATCAGCTGTTGACAGAGTCAGCGTTACCAATAAACAATAACTACCACACACAATAGTCCACTAGATCAGTCCTCAAAATCACTAGATTATTGCTATATGGCATAAAATGCTTAAATCTCTATAGACAATTGGGTACACTTCCTACAATATAGAATAAGATAGCTTAATTCCACAAAATAGCTAGCATTCATGTCACTCGATGTCATATCTTCTGCTAATTCGAAGTAATTATTTCTAGAGCTAGTGGTAATTGAGCTACATTGTCGACACTGCGCACGGTCGGTGTAGGGAAAATTCGAGCAGCGAGCGGGAGGATGTCTGTGCGTGACTCTGGCCGGTGATGATATGAAGCATATACTTATGCCCGCAGGTGTGAGGAACAGATGACCCACTGGGGTTTTGTGCGGCAACTCCACCCACACCCACACCCTTGTCCTAAGCAACGGAAATTAACCCATTAGCGTCCAGTGTCCTCAAAATAGGACGGAACTGGTCATTTTCAAACTTTAATAAAGAAGGGAAACCCGGGGTAGGGACCTATGAGCTTCGCGACTATGAGCCGACAGGCGATGGGCTGTACGCCTAGCACCCTTCCAGCAATATCCCTCACACAGGAAATCTGGGAGCCAATGGGTTAAACACTGGTAAATCTATCAGTTTCTTTAATAACGTCATCGTAACTGATAAGGTGCGATATCCCAATGGTCGTAGATCACCAGTATACGTTATACGTAATTATGATTGTGTGTGTGTGTGTGTGTGTGTGTGTATGAGGTGTCTACTACCGCAATATTTAATCACAGCAGATTTATTTTCTCTCAGTGTTGTACACCTTTTCCTAAATTGGTGTATGATATATACTGTACTTTTCCTTTATTAGTTGTTCGGATTACACGTAATTAGAGAGGTGCAAGGTGTACAGTAAACCCCAGCTGGCTGCAAGCGAGAGTGTGGAGGGTACAGGTGGGGTTATGGGGTCAAAGAGAAAAGTGGGTGGTTTGGGTGGGAGCACGGGGCGATGAGGAAGGGAGGCGGAGGGGATAGCTATCCACCGTGCAGTGTTACAAACACCTTAGTCCACGGAAAAGGAAACGAACTTATTCCGACGTCTGTACACTATTACAATATGCCTGTGTGTACGCCTTTGTGTGTATACGTGTGCGTCTACAAATATGTGCGAATCTCCTAAGCAATAATAATATTCCCTTGTGAGTTGCCAAAATAATATTACTACAACAATATCAACGTTAATTTACAGTAATGGGATTTATGGAGAAACAAACCCGCTACATAAATACATAAAGCGCTACATACATTTACAAATCTAGCTGAAAGACTTAAGCGCATTATTATTATTATTATTATTATTATTATTAAAGTATTTGTTTAGATTTTACTGCTTAATTCTCTGTCTGTCTGTCTGTCTCTCTCTCTCTCTCTCTCTCTCTCTCTCTCACTTCCTGATAACCCACATTCACCTGTGGCTTCGTCAGCAAGTTAAAGTCTTTTCCTTACTCTCTCTCTCTCTCTCACACACACACACACACACACACAGATGAGGCCCCAGATAAGGTCCACCACTTCACACTCATTGTTTGTTTTCACGTCCACACCAGTGACCTTCTCTCTCTCTCTCTCTCTCTGTTAACCCAGTATTTCTTTTATCTGTTTCTCTGAATTGGTCATGTTCTCTCTCTCTCTCTCTCTCTCTCTCTCTCTCTCTCTCTCTCTCAAAACTTAACAGTCTCAACACCTTCAGTCTTTTCACCTCCAAGTAATTTGTCTTCCCTAGGGTCATTTTCGCTTCACCCCCCCTATAAATCTTGCCCTCCTACAGCGTCCCCTTCAGCGTCTCAGGCGGAACAAAGGTCAGGGGAGGCGTAACAAAGGTCAAATGAGGTCTCATCTACGTTTAAACTCCGGGATTAGGACAGTGGGGGTGGTGGTGGTCGGGTCTAAAGTAATAATGAAATAGATCATCTAAAGTAATAATGAAACTTTATCAAGCATTAGTAAGGCCATATAGATCATCTAAAGTAAAACTGAAACTTTATCTAGCATTAGTTAGGCCACATTTAGACTACGCAGTACAATTCTGGTGTCCTTACTATAGAATGGATATTAATTCGTTAGAAAATGTACAGAGAAGAATGACAAAAATGATACATGACGTCCGGAACCTGTCATATGAAGACAGACTGAAAAGACTAAGTCTGCATTCGCTAGAGAGGCGTAGAGTAAGGGGAGACTTAATTGAGGTGTTTAAGTGGATGAAGGGTATAAATAAGGGCGATATCAGCAAGGTATTAAAGTGAGCATACAGGATAGAACTAGAAATAATGGTTTCAAACTAGAAAAATTCCGTTTCAGTAAGGAAATAGGTAGAAAGTGGTTTGGTAATAGAGTAGTAGACGAATGGAATAAGCTACCTAGTAAAGTAGTTGCTGCCTCTTCCATTGAGAGTTTCAAGCATAGGCTAGATTAGCATATGACTAATAAGGGTTGGATATAGAAAAAAGAAAATCTTATAACCAATACTAATTCATAATTTTCCCTTTTCAGGTTACACTGTGATAGTCTCTATTCTCCTTTCACACTTTCCTGTAAAATGTCCACGCCAGTTTTTCTATACGGCGTGGTGTTCTTTCTGACTTTTTCCTGCCGGCTTCGGCTGGAGGGTTTGGAGGGCGGGGGAGAGCCTTCTTCTTTACTATCCTTATCTCATTCTAGTAGTTCAGTTACTCTTCTATAGTCTCACCAATCTAAAACCTAGGTTTGGGTGGAGTCTAGCCGGGGATTTCCCGGCGTACAGCGTTGCCTTGTTTCCTATACTCTCATTGGCTAGTGGCTGACCTGACACCGTTAGAGTTCGTCCGCTCCCATCTCGCCACCAGGCCTGACATGACTTCACCCACTTCTGTGTGTGTGTGTGTGTGTTTGTGTATGTGTGTGTGTGTAAAGACAAACTAGTTTAAGTTATAAATATAATCAAAATAATGAATTTAAAAGTCGCATTCTCTCTCTCTCATATAATTTATGATTTTTTACCTGGTTATAGCCTTTAAATTACACTCTACATATTAAAACTTAGACTTTCTTTCCACACCACCCAAGAGGTAAAAGTCACGGCGCGTTTTTTTTTTTTTTTTTTTTTAAGAGGTTTCCCCGATAGGCCTATTCCTCTTCTCTTACAGCATGTAAGAAATTATCATGAATCCCCCTCATCAGAAGAGGTGTGAGTGATTTTCTTGGGAGACGTAAACTCTGGAGAGTTGTTTTCTTCATTATCTCTTGCTTCTCTGCGTATTGCTTCAATCCTGCTCTTGCTAAGTCCTGTTGCTGCAGCTGTTCGATGAATTGCCCTTGACACATCATCGAAAATTCCTCCGTACTGCTTCTCCTGCAGAAAATACTGGCTTACGTTGAAGGCCATTTCTTTGGCTTGACTATGTAGATGCGAGCGAGTTGGCGTAGCTGCCATTGTGTCTGCATCAACATAGAAAGTGAATAGTGGAAGCACCTGACAGAAGCTTAAATCTCCCTCCAATGGATTAACTCCCAGTATGGGCCTGGTGTTGCCGCTCGTGAGTGTTTTAACTTATTTATTTCTATTAAGAAAATAGCGTATGTTCTACTGATTCCTTCAAATTATATTATAAACGTAATTGTTACATTACTTACCCAACTTAGAACTACCGTGAAAGTCGGTAAAAGTAACTACATTTTTTTCAGCACCACTGTAAAATATGTATGCCACGTTTCTTTATTGATGTACAAGAGCCATATGCATTACAAGTTTACCTTCCTTTGATATGCTAGAATACTTACGTTTAAATTGTATTAGTATGTGTGTACCTATCTGTGATGCCTATTACATATATAACAGAATCTACTCATCGCTCGTTTAGGAAGTATGGCATGGCTGCACCCAGCGCCAGACTCCACCCAAACCTGGGTTTAAGATAGGTGAGACTATAGTGACATGGAGATGTCTTTGCTAGGGCAACTCCAGTGCCTTCTAATTTATTGCTGGTGTTTCCATTTTCTCTCTAATGAAATAGTAGACCTCTGGTAACATTATGTACTGAGTGTTTTTACATACTTGTCCTCTGAAAGGATTATTAGCTATTAACTTAAAGTAACTTCAAGAAAGCTGTCAATATGTGGGGTAAAGATAGTTTTTCTTTAAGACATTGGAACAAATGCGACAGTAATGATGTCAATTTATTTCTGATGACATAAAACATCAAATCTAGGAAAGTTTGTGGTGACATATTATGGGGAAATATTCCAAGTGTTTGCCCCCCTTGGCAAATTTCCTGGATACGCCACTGGCTCACCCCCCTCTCTCTCACATACCTCCATCCCATCCTTCCATCTCATCTTAGGCCTCCCCTCCCTCTCCTCCCCCCCTCCACCTCACTCACATACACTCTCCTCGCTTGTCTCTCGCTCTCCATCCTTTCCACATGGCCAAACCACCTCAGTGTATTTTCTCCTAACGCTTTCTATCACGTTCACATTAACACCATAACGCTCCTGCACTTCCTCATTTGTCAGTCTGTCTTTCCTTTTAACTACACATACTCCTTTCAATAATCCTCTCTCCATCCCCCACCCTTAGCGAAACATTTCTCATTTGCAATGAGCCTGGTATGGTGTGGGTAACGAGACAGCTAGGCACCGCGGAGCTGGGCATCACACGTACACACTCCACGCCCGACATTAGGTGACTGAAGGCGAGGGAGGGGGTAAGGTAACCGTTGGTGTGGCAGATACGATCATGCGAGTGTAGACGGCTTGGCGCCATGGTCTAACCGTTCGGATGAGATGTACACCCAACCCCAGCAGGAGCGACACTGAGGCTCACTTAGTCTCTGGGCTGCTGGCATGGGGGGTTTTACAGGTAGAGGCAGACTGATGGGCGCCGCATTGGGGGCGGGGCTTGCAACAATGAAAACTCCCATAAAATAGAGGGGAGCCTTATGTAACTTCGACGAATCTTTCTACTGATCATTGTCTTTTCGTTTTTTTCTCTCTCTCTGTCTTCTTCTTGTGTTGCCTCCATGTTAAGCCCCGTACACACTGGGCATCAAGTTCGCAACAAGTTGCGCAAAGTGTTGAAAATCACCATGTCACTGCATCAGCCTCGCATGATGGTGACAGGCAAGCAGCGTGAAGTCAACCTTGTATGTGCTGCCCTCGCGCGACGATGACGACTCACGTTGGCCTTGACAATCCAGTGGTGCCACTTGTACAAATTTTGTGGGTAATTCACTGTCAGATTTTGAAAACTGTACAGTACTGAACGTAGGCAAGACCATGGGAGATACTACATACAACTTAGATAACAAAGTAATTAGTAAATCGGAATGCGAGAGAGATCTAGGAGTTATGGTTATTAAGACCTCAACCTAGGCAGAAGTGTATTGATGCTAGAAATAAAGCAAATAGGCTCCTACGATTTATATCGAGGAGGAATTTTGCAACTTTATCTAGCATTAATAAGGCCACATTTAGACTACGCCGTGCAATTTTGGTGTCCGTACTATTGAATGGATATAAAGTCGCTTGAAAACGTACAGAGAATAATGACAAAAATGATACATGATGTTCGGAACCTGTCACATGAAGACAGACTAAAAAGACTAAATTTGCACCTACAATGTAATGGGAGACTTAATTGAGGTGTTTAAGTGAAGGAAGGGAATAAGTAAAGGAGATATTAGCAAGGTACAGAACTTAAAGTGGGCATACAGGATAGAACTAGAAGTAATGGTTTCAAACTGGAAAAATTCCGTTATAAGAACATAAGAACATAAGAAGAGAGGATAACTGCAGTAGGCCGGTTGGCCCATGCTAGGCAGCTCCTAGAAGAGTAACTGAACTACTAGAATGATATAAGGATAGCAAAGAAGATATGAAGTGCTATGAAAAGGATGCAAAGCCACTGCACTGTATTTTTCTGCCACTGAACTGTGTGATATAAGCTGCAAAAAGACAAAACTCTAGGCCAAGTTAAGGCAACAAAAGTATAGTGTGTAGTTCACACTTTAAATCCATAAAGATTTTTGTTCATTCTCAGCATACAGTAATTGTCATAGCTCAGTGGCAGAGGACGACTGTACTAGGGTTCAACATCCCTTCCACAGAACTTCATTATTAGCGCCATGATGATGATCTGTTACAGCTCAACATTCAAGATGGCAAGTCTACGCCTAGATAAAATGACCTGAGTATAGCTGACGCCTAGTGATGTAGTGGGTGAAGGCACTGCGGCAGGATGGGGCCAGTCAGGGCTTAGATCTGAGGCACAGTTGAGGTTTGCTGATTACATTGCCATTCAGGATGCTGGCCAGCCTTCCCCTAACCCCACTGTGGCAGGGAATAAATATACTGTATGCGATGTATCTTATGGACATCCAGCTGATTTCAAGTACTGTGTTTTGGTGGCAAAGCTGGCCTGCAATGCTATAAAAAAATATATATATATATATATGCCTGTCACCCCTTATAACAATACTTAAGACTGAAAATCATTGAGGATCAGCTTAGTTAAACTACTGCTTTCTCAAAACAAAAGGTGTCAGTCAGAAAGGTAGTCCCACAAGAGGTGAGGCGAGGTGTTAATGAGAGGTATTCCCGGGGGTGGGGGTGGGGGGGGGTGGAGTGGAGGCAGGTGTGAGGTAAGGTGTGAGGCTGAACCCCATGTGATTATAGTGCTCCAGGCTGTCTATTAATATCTATATTTATTTATCTATCTAGCTATTTTTAAACCTATCTATCTATCTATCTACCTATCAATGTCTACCTATCTGTATATATATCTATCTGTAGTTCTATAACATTTTCTCCTTCTCTCTCTCCCCCACAATCTCTCCCCACTTCCCTTCCCTAGCTTCCTCCCCACCTCTACCTCCCATTTTGTCTTCCACTCCCTCCACTTCACCTCTCTCCCCCCCCCTCCCTCTCTATCCCTCCTTCCTCCTCAACTACCCCCTTCCAAACACCCCCAGGGCCTCCCCCCACCCAACACCCCAGGGGAGGAAGACCGCCCCTGAGATTTACCTGATAACCCACGTGTACCTTGCCTACCTCACCTGTTTTACCTGTGTGTGTGTGTGTGTGTGTGTGTGTGAAGGAAATGTATGTGTAATTCATCATATGTACAGACGTCGGAATAAGTTCGTTTCCTTTTCCGTGGACTAAGGTGTTTGTAACACTGCACGGTGGATAGCTATCCCCTCCTGTAAAATGTCCACGCCAGTTTTTCTGTACTGAGTGGTGTTCTTTCTGACTTTTTCCTGCCGGCTTCGACCGGAGGGTTTGGAGGGTGGGGGAGAGCCTTCTTCTTTGCTATCCTTATCTCATTCTAGTAGTTCAGTTACTCTTCTAGGAGCTGCCTAGCATGGGCCAACCGGCCTACTGCAGTTATCCTCTCTTCTTATGTTCTTATGTTCCTCCTCCCTTCCCAATAGTCCCATACTCCCATCCAAACCCCCCATATTTCTCTCCGACCCCATAACCCCACCCCGTACTCTCCATACTCTCGCTCACAGCCAGCGAGAGGTTACTGTACTTCTTGCACCTCTCTAATTACCTGTAGTCCGAGCAACTAATAATGGAATAAACTGTATCACAAAAATCTCTTTCGACAGCCATCTCCCACACATCTCATTTCCCAGACGCTTCAGTCTCAGACACTTCAGTTGAACTATTTGTCCACGGAGAGCAACTTTGTTATGCTGCCGAACCTGAACCATAATAACCACGATAGGGATACTCAGTGAGGGTGGATTCGGTATCTTTATGAGAGAGAGATAATTCTACTCCCTTGATAATGCTTCGGTGTGACCCTTAAGAGTTTCAGTGGTAAATGAATCAGTATGTAGCGCTCATCATCCTTTTATGCACGGCTTTCGGCGAATCGTTTAAACTAATCCATTCCTCTCTCTCTCTCTCTGTATGCGCACACAGTGTGTATAGGCTATTGTCACAGCAAATTCTGGCACCGGAGATCTATTTCGATATCCCAGTGGTCGCAGCAGTTCTGGAGATTGCGAGAAGGGCATATCTCTTTTCCCACGGATTCATATCGCTCATCTTATATACTGGGGAGTTATTTGTTACTCTGACAGAGGTGGGAGGAGTGACACGGGCTTGTGGGATGGCATCAGCTGTTGACAGAGTCAGCGTTACCAATAAACAATAACTACCACACACAATAGTCCACTAGATCAGTCCTCAAAATCACTAGATTATTGCTATATGGCATAAAATGCTTAAATCTCTATAGACAATTGGGTACACTTCCTACAATATAGAATAAGATAGCTTAATTCCACAAAATAGCTAGCATTCATGTCACTCGATGTCATATCTTCTGCTAATTCGAAGTAATTATTTCTAGAGCTAGTGGTAATTGAGCTACATTGTCGACACTGCGCACGGTCGGTGTAGGGAAAATTCGAGCAGCGAGCGGGAGGATGTCTGTGCGTGACTCTGGCCGGTGATGATATGAAGCATATACTTATGCCCGCAGGTGTGAGGAACAGATGACCCACTGGGGTTTTGTGCGGCAACTCCACCCACACCCACACCCTTGTCCTAAGCAACGGAAATTAACCCATTAGCGTCCAGTGTCCTTAAAATAGGACGGAACTGGTCATTTTCAAACTTTAATAAAGAAGGGAAACCCGGGGTAGGGACCTATGAGCTTCGCGACTATGAGCCGACAGGCGATGGGCTGTACGCCTAGCACCCTTCCAGCAATATCCCTCACACAGGAAATCTGGGAGCCAATGGGTTAAACACTGGTAAATCTATCAGTTTCTTTAATAACGTCATCGTAACTGATAAGGTGCGATATCCCAATGGTCGTAGATCACCAGTATACGTTATACGTAATTATGATTGTGTGTGTGTGTGTGTGTGTGTGTGTGTGTGTGTGTGTGTATGAGGTGTCTACTACCGCAATATTTAATCACAGCAGATTTATTTTCTCTCAGTGTTGTACACCTTTTCCTAAATTGGTGTATGATATATACTACACTTTTCCTTTATTAGTTGTTCGGATTACACGTAATTAGAGGTGCAAGGTGTACAGTAAACCCTAGCTGGCTGCAAGCGAGAGTGTGGAGGGTACAGGTGGGGTTATGGGGTCGAAGAGAAAAGTGGGGGGTTTGGGTGGGAGCACGGGGCGATGAGGAAGGGAGGCGGAGGGGATAGCTATCCACCGTGCAGTGTTACAAACACCTTAGTCCACGGAAAAGGAAACGAACTTATTCCGACGTCTGTACACTATTACAATATGCCTGTGTGTACGCCTTTGTGTGTATACGTGTGCGTCTACAAATATGTGCGAATATCCTAAGCAATAATAATATTCCCTTGTGAGTTGCCAAAATAATATTACTACAACAATATCAACGTTAATTTACAGTAATGGGATTTATGGAGAAACAAACCCGCTACATAAATACATAAAGCGCTACATACATTTACAAATCTAGCTGAAAGACTTAAACGCATTATTATTATTATTATTATTATTATTATTATTAAAGTATTTGTTTAGATTTTACTGCTTAATTCTCTGTCTGTCTGTCTGTCTGTCTGTCTCTCTCTCTCTCTCTCTCTCTCTCTCTCTCTCTCTCTCTCTCTCTCTCTCTCTCTCTCACTTCCTGATAACCCACATTCACCTGTGGCTTCGTCAGCAAGTTAAAGTCTTTTCCTTACTCTCTCTCTCTCTCTCACACACACACACACACACACACACACACACACACACACACACACACACAGATGAGGCCCCAGATAAGGTCCACCACTTCACACTCATTGTTTGTTTTCACGTCCACACCAATGACCTTCTCTCTCTCTCTCTCTCTCTCTCTCTCTCTCTCTCTCTCTCTGTTAACCCAGTATTTCTTTTATCTGTTTCTCTGAATTGGTCATTCTCTCTCTCTCTCTCTCTCTCTCTCTCTCTCTCTCTCTCTCTCTCTCTCTCTCTCTCTCTCTCTCTCTCTCTCTCTCTTTCTCAAAACTTTACAATCTCAACACCTTCAGTCTTTTCACCTCCAAGTAATTTGTCTTCCCTAGGGTCATTTTCGCTTCACCCCCCCTATAAATCTTGCCCTCCTACAGCGTCCCCTTCAGCGTCTCAGGCGGAACAAAGGTCAGGGGAGGCGTAATAAAGGTCAAATGAGGTCTTATCTACGTTTAAGACAGTGGGGGTGGTGGTGGTCGGGTCTAAAGTAATAATGAAATAGATCATCTAAAGTAATAATGAAACTTTATCAAGCATTAGTAAGGCCGCATAGATCATCTAAAGTAATAATGAAACTTTATCTAGCATTAGTAAGGCCACATAGATCATCTAAAGTAATAATGAAACTTTATCTAGCATTAGTAAGGCCACATAGATCATCTAAAGTAATAATGAAACTTTATCTAGCATTAGTAAGGCCACATAGATCATCTAAAGTAATACTGAAACTTTATCTAGCATTAGTAAGGCCACATTTAGACTACGCAGTACAATTTTGGTGTCCTTACTATAGAATGGATATTAATTCGTTAGAAGATGTATAGAGAAGAAAGACAAAAATGATACATGACGTCCGGAACCTGTCATATGAAGACAGACTGAAAAGACTAAGTCTGCATTCGCTAGAGAGGCGTAGAGTAAGGGGAGACTTAATTGAGGTGTTTAAGTGGATGAAGGGTATAAATAAGGGAGATATCAGCAAGGTACTTAAAGTGAGCATACAGGATAGAACTAGAAATAATGGTTTCAAACTAGAAAAATTCCGTTTCAGTAAGGAAATAGGTAGAAATTGGTTTTGTAATAGAGCAGTAGACGAATGGAATAAGCTACCTAGTAAAGTAGTTGCTGCCTCTTCCATTGAGAGTTTCAAGCATAGGCTAGATAAGCATATGACTAATAAGGGGTGGATATAGAAAAAAGACAATCTTATAACCAATACTAATTCATAATTTTCCCTTTTCAGGTTACACTGTGATAGTCTCTATTCTCCTTTCACACTTTCCTGTAAAATGTCCACGCCATTTTTTCTATACGGCGTGGTGTTCTTTCTGACTTTTTCCTGCCGGCTTCGGCTGGAGGGTTTGGAGGGCGGGGGAGAGCCTTCTTCTTTGCTGTCCTTATCTCATTCTAGTAGTTTAGTTACTCTTCTAGGAGCTGCCTAGCATGGGCCAACCGGCCTACTGCAGTTATCCTCTCTTCTTATGTTATTATGTGAATGCTAAATGGTTCACGGTACTTGTCTCTCTCTCTCTCTCTCTGATGGTTTAGGCCTGTCACCCATTATTCTTTACATCTCAGGTACACAAAAGGAAAATAGAGTCTGTGTAACATTCCTTTCATTTCTGGGTACTGACCGGGTGGGGGAGGGATTAGGGAGGTGGGGGAGGGATTAGGGAGGTGGGGGAGGGATTAGGAGGGTGGGGGGAGGGAAGGAGAGGAGGAGGAAGTGGAGGGAAGGAGGGGTAGTGGAGGGAAGGAGGCAAAATGGAGGGATGGTGAAATGGAAGGGTGTGAGAGAGAAGGGTAGGTGAGATAGGGAGGTTTGGGAGGAGGTGAAAGGAAGAAAAAGAAAGAAATGGAGAATGGAATAATGAGAGAGAGAGAGAGAGAGAGAGAGAGAGAGAGAGAGAGAGAGAGAGAGAGAGAGAGAGAGAGAGAGAGAGAGAGAGATTATGGAGACGAATGAGAACAGCAAACCAAATTACCGAAGGAAGAAAGGATGGATGAAAGAGGGAGACGAAAAGAAAAGAAAAGAATGAAGAGAAAGGAAGGAAGGAGAAAGTGAAGGAGAGAGAGAGGCCAAGGAGGAGGAGGAGAGAGATTAAGACAACAAGAGGGATTAAGGGAGGGAGAGGGAGGTATGGAGGAGGGAGAGGGGGAGGGAAGAGAGGAGGGAAAAAAATTAAGAAATAGCCAGAGTATAAACGAAGAAGGAAGAAGTGAGAAACAATGAAGAAAGGTAGATTAATAGACAAACAGTTATAAACAGATAGATAGATAGATAGATAGATATATGGACTGACTGAGAGAGAGAGAGAGAGAGAGAGAGAGAGAGAGAGAGAGAGAGAGAGAGAGACGAAAGAACAATCCATCTTATACCAAAAAATCCAAATTGCATCTCCCTCTCTCTCTCTCTCTCTCAATACCGCAAAGGAGGAGGTTGAACTGTTTGCTCGACATGTGAGTTTTATTGCGGGTTGAAGGATATTGACGAGTTTGTGTGTGTGTGTGTGTGTGTGTGTGTGGCTGATCTGATGGATGGTGAAGAGATGGAAGGCTGGATGGTTATGTAAGGACTGATGCATTAGAGAAGCCGCAGATGCAGACAGAGATCGAGTTGGTTTATGTCTGTATGTTTATGTATGTATGTATGGATAGATGGAATAGAAAAATATTTACTAGTCAATTTTCCACCTGATTTTTACCTGTGTGTACGTATGGATGTCTGCACGTATTTATTGCATGTCTGTATGTACACAAGAACATAAGAAGAGAGGATAACTGCAGTAGGCCGGTTGGCCCATGCTAGGCAGCTCCTAGAAGAGCAACTGAACTACTAGAATGAGATAAGGATAGCAAAGAAGAAGGCTCTCCCCCGCCCTCCAAACCCTCCAGCCGAAGCCGGCAGGAAAAAGTCAGAAAGAACACCACGCAGTATAGAAAAACTGGCGTAGACATTTTACAGGAAAGTGTGCAAGGAGAATAGAGACTATTATAGTGTTACCTGAAAAGGAAAAATTATGAATTAGTATTGGTTATAAGATTTTCTTTTTTCTATATCCACCCCTTATTTGTCATATGCTTATCTAGCCTATGCTTGAAACTCTCAATGGAAGAGGCAGCAACCACTCCACTAGGTAGCCTACTCCACTCGTCCACCACTCCATTAGCAAACCAACCTCTACCTATTTCCCCACCGAAACGGAACCTGTCTAGCTTGAAACCACCATTTCCAGTTCCATCCTGTATGCTCACCTCAAGCACCCTGCCGACATCTCCCCTATTTACACCCTTCATCCACTCAAACACCTCAATCAAGTCCCTCCCCCACTCCACGCCTCTCCAGCGAATGCAGACCCAGCCTCCTCAGTCCGCCCCCACATGACAGGTTCCGGACGTCATGCATCATTCCTGTCACTCCTCTCTGCACATTTTCCAACGAATCAACATCCACTCCACAGCAAGGACACCAAAACTGCACTGCGCAGTCCAAATGTGGCCCTACTAATGCTAGTTAAGAACAGGGTAGAGACTGGTTTTGCAATAGAGTAGTACATGAATGGAATAAGCTACCTAGTAAAGTAGTTGCTGCCTCTTCCATTGAGAGTTTCAAGCATAGGATAGAGGAGCATATGACAAATAAGGGGTGGGTATAGAAAAAAAATCTCATAACCAGTACTAATTCATTCTTTTCCCTTCTCAGGTTACACTATAAAAGTCTCTCTTTCTCCTTTCACACTTTCCTATAAACAGTCCACGCCAGTTTTTCTATACTGCCTGGTGTTCTTTCTGACTTTTTCCTGCCGGCTTCGGCTGGAGGGTCTTGGAGGGCGGGGGAGAGCCTTCTTCTTTGCTATCCTTATCTCATTCTAGTAGTTCAGTTACTCTTCTAGGAGCTGCCTAGCATGGGCCAACCGGCCTACTGCAGTTGTCCTCTCTTATGTTAATCTCCAGCACAACTTCCCACCAACAACTCTGAGAGAGAGAGAGAGAGAGAGAGAGAGAGAGAGAGAGAGAGAGAGAGATTCTGCACATTTATCGCCTCGTTTTTTGGAGAGGAAGACGAGAAAGATTTGGAGAGGAAGACGAGAAAGAAGACTCTCTCTCTCTCTCTCATTATTTCTGTCTTGTCATTCTATCTTTTAGCACTGTGTTTGCTTCCCCCTCTCTCTCTCTCTCTCTCTCTCTCTCTCTCTCTCTCTCCTTCATATCATACATCTCCGCATGTCTCCACTTTGGCACTAAGACCCACCGTCCATACTGAATACACAAAGGAGTACAAAGGAAAGCAAACAGCAACAGACCTTATCGTCCTTTCGAGGCTGTTTGTTACAGAATAGACTATGACTACGAGATCTAACTCTACATGCTGAAGGGTAAAGATAGTAAAGCAAGAAGGTTCACCCCGCCTCCAAACCCTCCAGTTAAAACTGGCAGGAAAAAGTGAGAAAAACCACCAAGTAGCATGGAATAACTGATTGGAAATTTCATAGGAAAGACTGAAAAGGAAAAGTTACATCTATAATACTGTATCAATTTCATCTATAAGGTACCACGCTAGGGCTGTCTCATACAGGACCGGTGTATTGGTATTAGCGGGGGTATTTTACTGTTAGGAAGCTTACTAACACCTCTTCCTGACCGATTTATTTCTGCTTCTGCTCCGTTACTATATTCTACTCATGCAATCGATGACGATATGAAGACATAGGAAGCCAACCAGGGGAGAGTAATGAGTCGTTTGGAGAATAAATCGGTAAGGAGGAGGGAAAAACACTGTTGGGAGGAGACTGGTATGTAGGGAGAGTACGGTTTCTATAGGGTCACACACACACACACACACACACACACACGAACACACACACAAACCCTACCCCGTCGCTCCGGAGGGCGTACATGCATGCATGCATTCAGACATATTTATACATACAGTATATACATGCATCATATATATATATATATATATATATATATATATATATATATATATATATATATATATATATATATATATATATATATATACAGTACAGAGAGAGAGAGAGAGAGAGAGAGAGAATAAACTGGCTTAAACCAACACCAACAGGAGCATCGTTCATTGTGAAAACATTGTTCACCTGTGTCAAGATTTTTTTATTTGATCGATTGAACGCAGGTCTGCTAAGTTTATATTTTAGAATAAAGCATTAGAATGGCCATACAATATACATCTCAAGCCAAAAGCAATGCATTCCGTCGGACAAGCAGACAAAGCAGCTGGAAGGTGAGGTGAAGAGTCAAGATGCAAAATACAGAGGAAACAAAGGCAAACATTCTCTGAGGCTCACACTGCGCTCACGTCCCTGGGGATTGTCATGGAGGGCTGAAGGGAATCACAGGTCACAAGATCCACCTGTCCATACTTGCCACTCCTTAACCCTTTCTTCCCTATGTTGCTCTCTCTCTCTCTCTCTCTCTCGAAACACACCACAACAAAATGTAAGCAAAAACGTATATATATATATATATATATATATATATATATATATATATATATATATATATATATATATATATATATATATATATATATACGTGGAGGGATTGCATATACCGGTAAAGAGTTTATTGACGTGGAACAAAGTGTACAGGTCCTGGACTATGATAGTGAGAGGGGGGCGCGCGCACACGCGCGCGCACACACACACACACACACACACACACACACACACACACAGCAGAATATACTGTCTCTTGAGAATTAGCCTCCCTCCTCAGGTCACACACACTCTTGGCTGCCTTTCATTTTAACTTCCTTCTTCCTTATGTATTATGAAACTTATCTCTAAATCAAATCCTTTATCAATACCCCTCTAATGTTTCCTTTTTTCGCTCGAGAGAGAGAGATAGACAGACAGACAGAAACAGACAGAGATGAGTTGAAGGGGAGAGGCTGGTGCAGTACATTTAAGGTTATTAAATACGGCGATGAATTACGGATGACTTGATGAGCCTTATAATGGGATACTGACTGCATAAGTACAGCATGATAAATACAGTATTTTCCTTTGTATTTCAAGACCATGAAAAAAGAGATTATAAAATATAATGAAAACACATCACAACAAAATGTTACAAAAAACGTACATACATACTACATACATACATACATAGAGAGAGAGAGAGAGAGAGAGAGAGAGAGAGAGAGAGAGTAGCACCAGACAGGTGAAGATGTCTTTCCAGATTAGACGATACACCTGTACTGGTCATCAAATGGACTCCTAACCTCACTCACGCACCTCCCACCCCACCATCCACCAATCACAGACATTCCAGTGGGAAGAGAGTGGGATGAGCTTCTCCGCCACCTCTCGCTGTCGCCACTTTCAGTCTTTGGAGGTTTCATTTCTTGGAAAAGCCAAATCTGCTCTGTGTGTGTGTGTGTGTGTGTGTGTGTGTGGAGGGTGGGTGATGGGTGCCATACGGATATCTGTGAGGGGAGTGTTATAGAAATGCTTGTGTTCATGGGCGCCTACGTGTGTGTGTGTGTGTGTGTGTGTGTGTGTGTGTGTGTTTGTGTGTGTGTGTGTGTGTGTGTGTGTGTGTGTGTGTGTGTGGAGGGTGGGTGATGGGTGGCATATGGATATGTGTGGGAGTAGTGTTATAACCGATTTAATTTAGCCCAGTCTCACCTAACCTATCAATATTTGCTCGAATTGAACCCTGCCTAACCTCGAATGACCTAATCCAACCTAAATCAACCCAGCCTAATCTAACTTAACCTCACCTAACCCAGTCTAATTGTATTTAACCTCACAATCTCACCTAACCTTGCCATACCTAACCTAACCTATTCTGACGCTGCCTAACCCTATCTAAAGCGACCTAATCTCACAATACCTGACCTAACCCAAACCAGCCAAGCCTAAAATGACCTAATCCAACCGAACCTAACCCAGCCTAACCCAACCAAATAAAACCCAACCCAAAACCTATCAAAACCGACGTATTCTAAAGCAATCTAACCTAATCCGTCTATATCCAGTCGAACTGAACCCAATCCAACCAAAAATTACCTAATAAGACCAAACCCTGCCCAAAGTGACCTAACCTAACTTTCGATCGGCTATATATTCGCTAATAAATTTTGCTGCCGCCTGAAAGTCTACGGATGTCACATTCCAAGTTTCGCCTGTTCTGTGTACTAGTATGAGAGAGAGAGAGAGAGAGAGAGAGAGAGAGAGAAAGTGTGTGTGTGTGTGTGTGTGTGTGTGTGTGTGTGTGTGTGTGTGTGTGGCGATGCGTGTGTGCAAGAGATAGAAAAACCCAACTGTCGGTGTGAACCAAAAGGCAGGAGTGGCCATAAAGAATTTTCATGTACACCATTGGGGCTCCTCCACGTGATTCATAGGCTACGCCTTCGCCATCAGACGTAAGTGATACCGTTATAGGAGATCCCTGGCCACAGCAGACCTACTCCCCACAGCAGACCTACTCCACACAGCAGACCTACTCCACACAGCAGACCTACTCCCCACAGCAGACCTACTCCCCACAGCAGACCTACTCCCCACAGCAGACCCACCCTCACAGCACACTCAGGCATATGTGTAGCTCTGGTGGGCTAGAACAGTAAGTGCTTCTGTTATACAAGACCCCTGGCCATTGGAATCCTTCTCTACTCCAGTGTATGCCTGGTGCGATAAAGCTGGTTCCTGCAGCCTTTAAGATAAGTACATATGAAGTGCCATTGAAAAGAGGTGTAGGTGCTGCCTCGTTTGTATCTTCATAGTGTTCCACCAGGTCGTCGGCAGATGTCTAGGATGCTACTGTGAGAAACATCGAGATCAATGGTTCATCCTGTTACAACATTCCTTATACCTGGCCCCTGCAGTACCTTTGACAAACAGTACTCCCTTTACCTGGCCCTTACAGTACTTTATTTACCTGGTCCCCACAGTACCTTTCACAGCAGTCCCTTTACCTGGACCCTGCAATACCTTTGACAAACAGTAGTCCCTTTACCTGGCCCCTGCAATACCTTTGACAAACAGTAGTCCCTTTACCTGGCCCCTGCAATACCTTTGACAAACAGTAGTCCCTTTACCTGGCCCCTGCAGTACCTTTTGACAAACAGTAGTCCCTTTACCTGGCCCCTGCAGTACCTTTGACAAACAGTAGTCCCTTTACCTGGCCCCTGCAGTACCCTTCTGTCTACCACCACACTGCTAGCCTCACGTACTCTCATAATTCGTATGCTGCTGCACTACCTTATCCTGTACTCCTGTCTCCCTACATACATTCTATCACACCAAGCCCCACCATACATACTCAGCTGCCCTTTTGTGCACTCTTCGGTTCACCTTCCCCAACTGCCTCTGTTTTTGAGCTAAAAATCTTCCTGTTGTTTCTGTTTCACTGCCTGTTCTTCTAGCTGGAGGGATTATATAGTGTTCTTTAAATCTTCACTAATGACGGCAAGGTTAAGACACACACACACACACACACACACACACACACACACACACAAATGTATATTCAATGGCGTTTGCACTTAAGTGCCACTTAAGTGCTAATTAGGTTCCACTTAAGTGCCACTCACGTTTTTTTTTTTTTTTTTTTACGTGTCCGACTCTGGGCAAAGGCTTCAGGGCCTATTTCTTGGAGGCAGTGACCTATTCCAAGGCCCAGTAGTCGTCCTACACCTCCACATGTCACCACTTCGGCGCTAACACCCACTCGGTAGAAAGTTAAATTTTTGGTGGTGAGTCGCCAAAAACATTTGCTGTTCACTGTTCATGGGACTAGGTTTAAATGCGCGCCAATGTCTTCCCATTTTACATGAGATATACGTACTGTATAGAGGTTCTTTATTTTTCTAACGTATGCTTAAACAGTACAGTATATTTGTCCTTTTGCTGCATGTACTGTGTTAGTACCAGTGATGTTCGTGTTCTGTTCATTCTTTAATGCCTTGTTACTGTAGAACAAACTCGTACGAACAGTTAAAGACTAAAATGAACGAAATAGCACTCAAAATATCATCTGAAATAAAATAAAACATGAGTATCAATATTTACGAGAAGGCGCGCTGATGGAGCGCGCCTGGTCTTTTTTACGCTGTTTACGGTGTTAGTAATCGTGATGTTGGCTGTTTGCTCATTATTTTATACTCATTTTATTGCAGGACAAACACTTACGAAGAAAAAGAGACTCCTTTTTTCCCTTTATCTTTTCTTTCACTTTTTTCTCTTTTCTTTCTCACTTCTCTTTCTCTCCCTTCTTTCCCTTTTCCCCGTGTATTTCTTTCCCTCTTCTTCTCTTTTCGACATCTCCTTACACTTCCTCTTTCTTATATCGTCTGTGTTCTTTCCTGTATCCTGCCTCCTTTCCCCCTTTCATCTCCTCTTTTTTCCCTTTTGCTTTCTTTTCCTTCCCTTTCCCGTTGTTTCTCTTTCTCTCTCCAGGTAACGGAAATTAACTCAGCTACAGTACCAAGCAGACGTTCAACCAGTGAGAAGTATAACGAGTTAATAAATATAATACACGGAGGCCAAGATAGATATATTCCTTCAAAGCCGTTTAGAACTAATAATTCTGAACCTAGATGGTTAAACAACAGATTAAAATCTCTCATAGGCCAAAGGAAAGGAATATATAGAAAAATAAAACGTGGAGAGGAACACTTACGTAACCGGTACACAATTTTAAATAGAGAAGTAAAGAGGGAGATAAGAAAAGCAAAGAGAAGTTATGAAATTAAGGTTGCCAGTGAATCAAAAGAAAACCCCAAGGGTTTTTATCAAATGTACCGAACGAAAAATAAAGATAGGATAGGACCACTCAGAACAGAATCAGGTGACATTACCAGTGAAGATAAAGAAATGTGCTCCATCCTAAATAATTATTTCATATCAGTATTCACCAAGGAAAATCTAAGCCTGGTCCTCAAGCAGCAAATATTTACCATGAGAATACGGAAAATATTCTTAGTAAAATAACCATTAGTAAGGAGGACGTATTGAAAGAAATTAATAAGTTAAAACCTCAAAAAATCGCCAGGTCCGGACGATATATATGCAAAAATTATAAAAGAAACCAAAGAAGAATTATGGCAGCCACTTTTAACATTATTTAATGACTCTTTAAGTTCAGGAGAAGTTCCAGAGGCGTGGAAAACCGCAAACGTAGTGCCCATCTTTAAAAAGGGTGATAAATCAGCTGCGTCGAATTATCGTCCGATAAGTCTAACGTCAATAGTAGGAAAGATGTTAGAGTCAATTTTGGCAAATAAGATTAGAGAACACTTAGAAAGATTTAATCTTATAAACGAAAGTCAGCACGGATTCAGGCAAGGACGATCCTGCCTCACAAATTTGTTGTCATTCTACTCGGAGGTCTATGAGGCAGTAGATAGCGATAAAGCTTACGATGTTATTCATCTGAACTTTAGTAAAGCTTTTGATAGGGTCCCACACGAAAGGTTAGTTAGAAAGGTTCGAGCACACGGTATAGACGGCGATATCTTCAAATGGATAGAATCCTGGCTGAAAGGACGAAAGCAGAGAGTATTAATAAATGGAACTAAGTCGGACTGGGGATTAGTAACTAGCGGTGTACCACAGGGTTCAGTACTCGGTCCCTTATTATTTATCATATATATAAATGATCTAGACTTAGGAGTCAATAGCAGCATCAGCAAATTTGCCGACGATACAAAAATAGGGCGTATCATTAACTCGACTGACGATTGCCATAACTTACAGAAAGACCTAGATACATTGTCCAAATGGTCTAAAACTTGGCAAATGGAATTTAACGTTGAAAAATGTAAAGTACTTAACGTAGGCAAGACCATTGGAGATACAAAATACAGCTTAGATAACAAAGAAATTAGCAAATCGGAATGCGAGAGAGATCTAGGAGTTATGATTAGTAACGACCTTAAACCTAGGCAACAGTGTATTAATGCGAGAAATAAAGCAAATAGGGTCCTAGGATTTATTTCGAGAAGCGTGAGCAGAAGATCATCTAAAGTAATACTAAAACTTTATCTAGCATTAGTAAGGCCACATTTAGACTACGCAGTACAATTTTGGTGTCCTTACTATAGAATGGATATTAATTCGTTAGAAAATGTACAGAGAAGAATGACTAAAATGATACATGACGTCCGGAACCTGTCATATGAAGACACACTGAAAAGACTAAGTCTGCATTCGCTAGAGAGGCGTAGAGTAAGGGGAGACTTAATTGAGGTGTTTAAGTGGATGAATGGTATAAATAAGGGAGATATTAGCAAGGTACTTAAAGTGAGCATACAGGATAGAACTAGAAATAATGGTTTCAAACTAGAAAAATTCCGTTTCAGTAAGGAAATCGGTAGAAATTGGTTTGGTAATAGAGTAGTAGACGAATGGAATAAGCTACCTAGTAAAGTAGTTGCTGCTTCTTCCATTGAGAGTTTCAAGCATAGGCTGGCGTTCGCCAAAGATCTCCCTGTGGGTGCTGGCATTCGCCAACGATCTCCCTGTGGGTGCTGACGTTCGCCAACGATCTCCCTGCGGGTGATGGCGTTCGCCATCGATCTCCCTGCGGCTGCTGGCGTTCGCCATCGATCTCCCTGCGGCTGCTGGCGTTCGCCAACGATATCGCTGCGGCTGCTGGCGTTCGCCAACGATATCGCTGCGGCTGCTGGCGTTCGCCAACGATCTCGCTGTGGGTGCTGGGGTTCGCCAACGATCTCGCTGCGGCTGCTGGCGTTCGCCAACGATCTCCCTGTGGGTGCTGGCGTTCGCCAACGATCTCGCTCCGGCTGCTGGCGTTCGATAACGATCTCGCTCCGGTTGCTGGCGTTCGCCAACGATCTCGCTCCGGCTGCTGGCGTTCGCCAACGATCTCGCTCCGGCTGCTGGCGTTCGCCAACGATCTCCCTGCGGTTGCTGGCGTTCGCCAACCATCTCCCTGCGGCGGCTGGCGTTCGCCAACGATCTCGCTGCGGCTGCTGGCGTTCGCCAACGATCTCGCTGCGGCTGCTGGCGTTCGCCAACGATCTCGCTGCGGCTACTGGCGCTCGCCAACGATCTCGCTGCGGCTGCTGGCGTTCGCCAACGATCTCAGTTGGCAAGTTGTTGGCACACGGTGGCAAGTTGGCATGCCATAAGGACCCTTGCCACACATGGCATTTGCCACTACCGAAAATGCACAAACACAGTTGGAGACACACATTGGCAGTGTGGTTGAAAAACCAATGTTGGGCCAAGTTAGTGTCAAAAGACTTCTGATGAACTGGTCGTATAGTAACAAGTAGAAGAAGCCGAGTTAAGTTGGTGGGCGGTGCTGAAGAGTGAGAGAAAGGAAGTGAGGAGGCGAGAAAGGAAGTTTTAGATTTGTCTCCTGTGACCAGTACTGATCAAGAATAGAATATGTGAATTTAATGAGAAACCGTAAGTAGACAAAACCTTTTAGCTGTATTCATTATGGACAGACTATTTCTTATTAAATGTGATTGATACCTTTGATGACGCTGTAAGTATTCTTCTCTGTAGTTTTCTGGGAATATATTCTATAAAAGAAAAACTCAAATAACAAAGAAAAAAGAGAGACAGAGATTGAAACTGAGAGGAAAGGATGTGTGTTATGGTTTGGCCGTTATATTGTGTGAATTATCTAAGCTGTATGTATTAGCTGACAGAAAAGTACAAAGAAACAGCAATAAGACCATTTAAATGTATCTAGAGTGAGGAAGGACAGGGGGCAAATGTGTCAAGTAAAGTGATATATATATGTAAATAATAAGCATACTGCTAATCAATAATCAGTGGCACATTTATTAAATCTGTACTGTGGTTGAAGATAAAGGTGCTGTGTCAAACTCTGTGGCACAAAAGCTTTGTAAGTCAGATGATAACATCGTACTTTAAAAACTGCATTTGGTAAAGACTGCATGTTTGCCTGAAAAAAATATGATTAGATCTTTCTAAGTATTCTCTAATCTTATTTGCCA
>NW_027643690.1:0-50000 GCF_032717465.1 Coenobita brevimanus
TAAACCATCGCAACACCCTCTGCTCAACTCTACCAGCCATCTCCCGAACAACTCCAGTTCTCCTTCGCACTTCATCATTCCGCACTCGATCCATAGGCGTCACTTCACACACACTCCTCAGACTACCTCATCTCCATTACATTCAAAACTTTTCCTCTCTGCTACACCCATATTCCATGTTTCAGCCCCATACAATGCAGTCGGTACCACAACACCCTCATACAGCCCCTTCTCTTTTACGTCCATTCTAAGCGAACGGACATCTAAACACTTTTTTCATTCCTCCCAGCACCTTTCCTACTTCATTTATTCTAAACTTCACTTCTGCATCTATTCTTCCATCCACAGAAACATGTGACCCTAGATATTTAAAACACTCTACCTCCTCAAGCAACTCGCCATTCAAAACTATATTCATCCCCCTACCATCTACCAACCTCGTACACTTCATCACCTTACTCTTATTCCCATTTTTGCTTTTCAATTTCCTCCTTTCACACACCCTTCCAAACTCCTCTACCAACTGTCTCAATTTCTCCTCTGAATCAGCCACCAGTGCAGTATCATCTGCAAACAGAAGCTGCTTCAGATTCCACTCTCCACCATCAACATTCACCAGACTAAGATCTCCACCTAAAACTCTTGCATTCACTTCCTTTACAACACCATCCATGTAAATATTAAACAACCAAGGCGACATCACACATCCCTGTCGCAGCCCCACTCTCACAGGAAACCAATCACTCACAGCATTTCCCACTCTTACACACGCTCTACTATTTACATAAAAACTTTTCACCCCTTTTAGTAACCTACCATCGAGTCCATACAATCTTAAAACAGTCCACAAAGCCTCCCTATCAATTCTATCATACGCTTTCTCTAAATCCATAAATGCCCAAAACACATCCTTACCTTTCGCTAAATACTTTTCACACACTTGTCTCACAGCATGAGCACACCTCATCAACGCATCCCCTCCCTCTCCTAAAGCCACACTGCTCATCCACCAATCACTCCCTCTGTACCCTCTCTAACTCTCATAATTAACACTATACCATACACCTTACCTACAAATAACTCCAAACAGACTTATACCCCTAAAGCTAGTACATTCATTACTTATCACCCCTTTGCCTTTATACAACGGGACCACACAAGCACTTCCTAGCCCAGTCAATTGGCACCATACCTTTCTCAAAGCACACATTCAACAATCTTACTAACCAGTCAACAATAAGTCACTCCACCACCCTTCCAGGCTTGGAGATTCTATTAGGTCTTGGTGGTATTATGCTTACAAAGCTCATGGCCTCATAGTGGCAGGGATTGATTCCTGGCACCGGTGCAGGATCCTAGTCATATCATCATCAGCATCATCATCATTGTTTCGCTGCTTGTCCAATAGAGCAAGTAATATGAGTACCTAGATTAAGTTAACTGGCACTGTATACTTCTTAGTGGTGGAAAGATCTACTTAGCCTACTGAGCCTGGCACTGCCACTTCAATCCTAATTATCATCATTGAGGCATTATCATTAGCTCTCATCATTAGGCATTATCATTATCAACAGCTCTGCTCTCCTTTTCTCCCACCCAAGGATAGGGGTTGAGGAATTCCTCAATTAAAAATTTCATAAGTAGGGAGCAACTGTAATACTCTGTACATCTCAACTTGGCTAAGAGTGATTAAGAAAGGATGCAAAGTTACTGTACTGCCATCCTTGTCTTACTCTGCTTCAGGGCTTTGGGGATTGGCCTGCAAATGACACAAATCTTTGCCAAGTCAAGGTGGACAAACCAAAAATGTTCTAACTCACTTTTCAGAAGGGCGGTAATAGCCGTAGTTGTAGTGGTAGGTGTAGTAGTAGCAGTAGATAAGATTTGAAGACAGATGGCCTAGGGTAACCTCTTCTGACCAGTTAATTTCCCCACAGGTTAAAGGCCACTGTGTTACAAGGAGCCTGCAGCACCAACCCCAATGTAGCATTGTTGCCCATCGCAGC
Organism: Coenobita brevimanus; assembly: GCF_032717465.1. NCBI lineage: Eukaryota > Metazoa > Arthropoda > Malacostraca > Decapoda > Coenobitidae > Coenobita > Coenobita brevimanus. Next base: position 2,007 of record NW_027643690.1, read on the forward strand.
ATCACTAACCCCGTCGGCAGTGGTAACACCAACACAGCAACAACGGAAACATCAACACGAGTTTCACAGGCAGCCCCTGAAAATGTGGCAGGTTTTTAGGAGATAATTTCAGCTCTGTTGATAATTTAACTCTTTGTCTGTGGAGGTGTTCAATACAGATCTTAGTTAACTCTTAATGTATTGGTGCTGGAGTGGCACTACTAGGATGAAAGGGGGGAGATTGCCTTCCCTATTCCCCAACAGGAAAAAGGTGGACTACAGAAGGGTAACTCAGCCTGCCATCCACTGAATTCATATTCTGATGGGCCTGGGGTTGCAACTACTACAGCTACTAGTACACGAGAACAAATATGAACAAATCCATTTTACATCATTTGTCTGGCTCAATTCCCTGGTAATAGTCCCTCATGTACTTCCTTATTCCCAGAAAGGAAGATTGTGGACTGCAGCAGAACATGACAATCCTATGGTTCTGCATTATTTACATAATTCTTAATGACTAGTATTATTCTTGTGTTACTCTTTTGTTACTACTCAAGACTGAATATGAAAAGATAGCAGTTTAGATAAATAGGTAGTAGGAAACGGGGTTGTACATAGACTTAATTTCTTCACAGAGAGGGAAGTCTCCTAATATGAATAAAACAGTCTGGTGGTAGCAAGTATAAACTATATGACATCAGCAGAAGGCCCCATACTACAGGTCCCTTTGGCAAAATAAAAGATGACACAGCCAAAAGAAAAAAAAAATCCTACACTTTTCCCCCCATGTAAGATGAGGTACTTTAACTGGTTATAATAATAATAATAATAATAATGATAATAATAAATCATCCATCATCCAATCCTACACCGGCCAATGAGGCAAGTTGATCCTAACATTTAAGATGAGAGTGACCAGCCTCACTCATCCCTGAATGGCATTACGTGAGCAATAAACTCCAACCACCCCTTGGATATAGACCTTCACCAGCTCAATCCAACTGGAACATCACAATTACCCACTAAGTCACCAGGCACAAAAATCTGGTTATATGATTACCATCCAGCACAGTAAATGTTTCCCTGGTGTACAGGAAACCATTTGGCTTGTCACTCAGTGTAGAGTCACCCACAGGCAGAAGGAAGGGGAAAGAATGAAGGAAAGAAAGACAGAAGAGGGGGTGCAAGTCACCTGTAAGCAGAAGGATGAGGAAAGAATAAAGGAAAGAAAGAGAGAAGAGGATGGAAGGAAAGAAGGATGGAGGAGAGGAAAGGGCAGACCCCCGAGAGCAGCTCTACATCGAGTGAGTGGATGGTGAGCGCCCCCACCTACCACAAATAATAATAATAGTAATAATAATAAGTACTTTAATAACCATGTCTCCTGCCATTTCACTGATCCCCCCCTCTCATATACCTCTCCATTCCTACCTTATCCTCAGTCTTCCCTTCCTTCTCCCTCAACTCCCTATTCCAAATGACGAGGATGGTGGACCGTAGGAGAAAGGAAACTTCTGGTTTCCTGTCCAGGCAGCTGGCTGGTATTTATGTGGCAGCTGGTTGGTATTAATTTGGCATTCTTCTCCCCCCCTGCTCCCTCTCTGTAGGCGGTTTCCATGTCTCAGTCAACTCACACACCTGAAAATATACTACACATTAGTTCTTTCCTTTCAAACCTTGATTAACAAAAGTAGCTTGTTGGCAGCAAGAACATTATCATCTGGAGACAACAAGAGTTAAATAACTTGTCAATACCAAATGCAAGATGTTTTTAATAATAATTCATCCATCCATCCATCATCCAATCCTACATTGCCCCATGTGGAGCATAGGAGCCCAGGGCTAGGCAACTCGTCCCGACATTTAAGATGAGAGTGACCAGCCTCACTCATTCCTGAGTGGCATTACATAAGCAATCAACCCCAACCACCCCTTGGATATAAACCTTCACCGGCTCAATCCAATTGGAACATCACAATTACCCACTAACCCACCAGGCGCCAAAATTTGGTTATATGGTTACAACCCAGCATAGTAAATGGTTTCCTGGTGCACAGGAAACCATTTGACTTGTCACTCAGTGTAGTCACCCACAGGCTGAAGGAAGGGGAAAGAAAGAAGGAAAGACAGAAGAGGGAATGTAAAGTCACCCATAGGCAGAAGGACAAGGAAAGAATGAAGGAAAACAAGACAGAAGAGAATAGACGGAAAGAAGGATGGAGGAGAGGAAAGGGCAGACACCCGAGAACAGTGCTACATCGAGTGAGTGGATGGTAAGCGCCCCCACCTACGACAAATAATAATAACAGTAATAATAATAACTACTTTAAGAATAACGAGAACTACTCTAAGTCTCAATGGAATGCCTAATGGGCCACATCCCCACACATCATTCAAGGCCCTGAAATCCTGATACCACAACACAGGCATAACTATCCACACACAGGAGGAGGCCGTAGCACAGGCCGAACAGGGTAGTACTCCCGAGGGGAATGGGAATGCTGGTGATAGGGAGAGCTGGAGCTCCTGTTTCACTAGCTATCTAACCATACCCCTTTGCTGACCTTTTCAGTGTGACAGTTACATGGAGAGTAGACCAGCATACTCTCCCAAACATTTCCTCTAACTATCTATGCACTACACCACATGCACTTTACATTTCACACAACGTATCCCACTACGTTACAGGGGTTGGCGCCAGCAAGGGCATGCGGCCAGAAAACTTCGCTCCCATTACCTAGTGGCAGACTTCTGGGGGGAGGCGTGGCGGGGGTTCCGCCGGCATAGATAATGGGTCCAGGGCGAGATGGGGCTCGGGCCTGTGCTAGAGGGTACAGGGCATTGCAGTTCCCAGGCTGCCGCTTACGCCCAATAGAGAGGGGCCTGAACCTGGGAGTAGCGCCCCAGGAGGCTGCCCTATCAGTGGGTGTATAATGGCGGGATAGTTGCAGTGCCAAGACGCGCTTGGAGGGTGTCCCTGCAGCTGTCCTGGCAGGGTGCCCCGAGGCCACTACCACAGCCACTGGTAAGCTGGTGGGCTAGGGGTCCCAGATCCATTGCCTGGACCTGGGACTGTGCACTGAGTGGGACCTGTGCTGTGTCTGTCCCCCTTTATTAATACTGAAGATGACAAAACAAAATAAGTTTCAAAGCACGCCTGAGGACAGTAAATCATCCATGGGGATGAGGGTGGGTTCATGGAATGTGGGAAGTTTGAGGGGAAGAGCAGGGGAAGTCGTTGAGGCATTCAGTAGGAGGTGGGTGGATGTGGCGTGTTGGCAGGAAGTCCGGTACAGGGGTGGATCAGCCAGAAAGATTGTTGGGAAGGACTGTTGCTATAAGTTGTTTTGGCAGGGGGGGACAGACGGATATGGAGGTGTTGGTGTGATGGTTGCGGAGAAATGGGTGGAATATGTTATGAATGTTTTGAGTAAGCGATAGGATATTGGTAGTGAAAATTCTGTTGGGAAGAAAGATAGCTGCAATTATATCGGCATATGCTCCACAGGCATTGTCATTACTGTATGTTTAAGCCTATGAACATCCTCATCCTTCACTGCCCAGGTCTCACATGCCACATACAAAGATCCCTTAGCACTGAGGGAGAGCCCTCTCAATGTCAGGAGCCAACAGCTCCCTGAACTTCCTCCAGCCACTCCTTATCCTAGCCACACAGCTAACACCAGCTCCACCTCCAGCACATAACATGTCCTTAAAAAAAAAAAAAAAAAAATCCTCTACACACTCAACAGCAAGACTAATCCTTTCATGCCTGAAATCACCATATGCTCCCCTCCACACACTGCACACACCATGTCAGCATTTTTCACAGTCTACCTCTAACACCACATACACAGCCTCTCACCAACACTGAACAAGTTGTAATTCCTTCCCACACCCTAGTGGTAATCCACACATGGCCACACTCCCTCAGCTTTGACAGTACCACCACCAGCCCTAGATACCATCACCCTTGGTTACTAGTCGTATCAACCCTCCAATCACACTACACACTGCCATCAACTGAGACAAAAGGGAACAGGGATCTGTCAGGTTTGATAACATGCTATAACAAATTTAACAGATAATGGAGAAAGTTGCCTTCATGAGGTGGCAGTCTCCTTGGTTATGGCTACTAGTCATATCAATGTGCTATAGCAATACACTGCACAGGTACAGGAGGCTTGCTTTCATGTGTCTCCTTGGTTACTAGTCCTGCAGGTGGTAGGTGACTGTGATCATCCACTCACTTGATATACAGTGCAACCTCTTAAATTCGAAGTTCTTGTGTCCTTTTGGAAGTTTTGATAAATTTGAACTTTTAATAAAGCATTTCTGTGGCAGTCTTAATTCTCATGGTTTAGACATGCTTTTGACACAAGCTTTGTTGTCTGGGCTAACTAGCTGGCTTCAGGCATCCTATTTTCCATCGTTAACACTACCATTTATCTCATCTCTTAACTCAAGGATCAGTACAATAATCGCTACTAACCATGATGTGTTTCTTTCACATTTCCTCTCTTCATCTTGTGTATGTCCCCTTGTTCTAAAACACTTAGCAGTTCTATTCATATTTAACATCAATCAGTAAGTTGCAAGGGACAGTAATTATGCATTCATTTATTTACGTAAAAACTACAGTACTGAACATGAATATTTACATCTTTCAGCAACCACCATCCACTCCTTGATGTAGCACTGCCCACTATCTCCATTATTTTTGTTTCTGTCCTCCTCTCTCCCTATTTCTCACATCTTTCCTGTCAATTTTTATTACTCCTTCCTTTTCAGGTGGCTTTACATTGAGTAACATGCCTAATGACTTTCTGTAAGCCAGAAAACCATTTACAATGCTGGGTGGTAACCATATAACCAACCCATACGTGATGCTACACTTCACATATTGTGCACTGATTACAGTTTATTTTATGACATTTTATGATACGTACAATTACTGCCAGTCTGCATTACTATAATCTTGCAGAAATATTGCAATCTCAGTGATGAAATACTTAAGTACGTGTGTGTGTGTGAAAAAAAAATGGATGATGATGGTGGTGGTTTATATCTGCTCAAAAATAGATTGCACAGTGGTTTAACACTGATGCAAATGATCTATTAGAATTACACTAAGACTGCTGCCTACCAACAATCATGCTTCAGTCAAAAGTGAATAAAATCAGTTGACGTCTGACAAGCGGTGTTTCATGCTGTTGTGTGATAAAGGAATATTTACCATAATTCCACTCCAAAACTTAAAAACCTTATCACACTGCTTTGTAATGTCATACACTGTCAGGTTTAACACCACCGCTATCTTTGACAACACCTGCAGTGAGTTATTTACTATAGTTTCAGTTGGTACAGCACTGAGAACTGTCAAATTTGTCATACATGGTAGTTTCCATCACCAATCATTTCACAACACACACACACTAAGTACTTGCGGCTGCATTCTTATACTGCATCAGTTTTGTTCCCAGCACTGCACTAATTGGTAAACCCAGGACACCTGTTTGAAGCCACAATTATGGTCAAAGTTGGATATGATAAAACTGACTCATATAATAAAGAGCTTACCCAAGAGGAGGAAAGGAAATTATTATTATTATACACACTTCATGGTGAGGTCATCAGTACCAGATGGGTGTAGCTAGGTATTTTTTTTTTTTTTTACTAGTCTCCGGTTATTTCTGAGCAAGTTTGGGAAATAAAAATGACATTTTTCATAAATTATGGGAATTGAACTTTAGAGGATGAAAATTTTTGAGGTTGCACTGTAATACTAGCTATTCTTCCCTCAACTTTATCATTCTGTTTGTTCTCACTCCCTACTTCTCCCTTTCCTTCCTGTCACTTTTTCTCTTCTTTCCACTTCATGTGGTTTTACACCAGGTGACAGGCCTAATGGTTTCCTGCAGCCCAGGAAACCATTTACGACGTTGGGTGGTAACCATATCACCAAATAATGGGGTGATGAGGGGCTTGCTATCATGCTCACGTTAACTGGATTATGCAAATGCAGCATCCATGCAGGAACCAAACCTCCACACTATTCAACGCACCTTGCCGTTGCAGGGCTCTGTCTGCCACAGGGGAACACTGATTCACTAAATGAGGTGGCAAGGCTGTTGCTTGCCTGTGGTTGATGGGTCTGCTTGGCCAGGCAGACTGGGGTTGATCAACAACGTACTTCAATTCACAATGCCGTCAAACAAAACATGCCCCAATGCCCTCCCATATCCTCCAAGGATGGTGGAGTACACGGGTCTCCTTGGTTACTAGTCTAATACCTCCCTATCATCCCACAAAGGAAAATGGTGGACAACAGGATAAGGGTCAATTCAGCCAGCAGACCAACATGTTCCTGTTCTCTTGGCCACAAAATACATCACTTCAGCACTACCATATAAACCAGCCAGGAAACACAGTGACAATTACTTGGATTTAACGTACATGAAAACAGCACTTCTTCATGACTAGCATAAACGAGGACTTTCTGTACACACAACTACAGTTCTTTCACTTAAACTTGGCCAAGACATATCCTTTGACAGCTGACTTAACTTAGTTCAGTAGCAAAGACACAATCACTGGCTCTACAACCTTTCCACCACACTGCATGGCTAAGATCACTAATTTTGATCTAATACAGTATAGCTAAACACGATTCAAAGATGGTAATTTTAGGTCGTTGAAACCTTTCCACAGCACTTCTTCGTGACTAGCAAGGTATTTTAAGGCCAAGTTACAGCAAAATGATTGAGATGCAGTTTTAACACATTACCAATAGCATATTCTTCTACCCACCTGGCTTCTTTACCCAGCTGGCTTCATCTTGCCATCTTGATATCTTCTTAGATCTTGTTGGACACCATCTGTTTCCTGCAAATACAACAACACATTAGCTATGTTTTTATCTACACCAACACCCACTGACCTAACCTACAACACCCACTAACCTACTCTACACCTACATCCACTGACCTAATCACACACACACACACACACACACACCTAACCTTCAAACACCAGCCAACTGGATTACCTAAACTCAAGATCACAAGTTTAAATTCTGTACCTAAACAACAAGAGCCTATCTGCACAGACTGCGGTCAATATTTAAGTTTCTCTTTCAAACTCAGAATGTGAAACTTGTATTAAAATGCCTCCTTATGGCCAAAACTGACAACTGTTTAATAATCAGCTGATGCAACAGCTGACCTATCAAATCAAATCAAAATTTCAAGCTGAGCAACTTTGTATTTCATAAGCCACTACAATGCTTCCTTAAAGTCAACCTGAAATGCACCCAATAGTCAGCTTAGGCAATGGCTGACATGATAAACCAACAAAAGTTCAAGCTGAGCAGCTTTGTATTTCATAAAATCACTCAAAGCACTCCAAGAGCAGATATTTACACTTTCGTTGGAGAGGAAAAAAAAAGTACCACTTCTAGACCTGTTAGCTTTGCCACAGGTGAACAGACCTATTAATATTCCAAAGCACATCTGGCTGGACCACCTTAACCCACTACACCACCAGGCACCTACAGTAAACACAGCAGCACAACCACCTGACACAAAGCATCAGCCAACACCACCTTAACCCACTACACCACCAGGCACCTACAGTAAACACAGCAACACAACCACCTGACACATTCAAAGCATCAGCCAACACCACCTTAACCCACTACACCACCAGGCACCTACAGTAAACACAGCAGCACAACCACCTGACACATTCAAAGCATCAGCCAACACCACCTTAACCCACTGAACAACTTAGACGATGGCCAGATTTAGAAAAATGGCAGAAACTGTAACCACTGCTAATACACCTAAAGATAATTCACCATACTCCCTGAGTGCTTTATCCATCTACATATATCTATTTATCTATATCTACTGAAGTAATTCTGGAGACTATTTCAAAGTCTGCATTACATGAGGAAGCTACTACAGTTCAAAAAAATCTTCTCAAACAAGAAATGAACAAAGTAAGGGAACCATTCAGTGCAAGACGCCTGGCCACTGCATTTAAGAGCATGTCACAGTAGGAAGCACCAATGAACCAGCACCAAGTCACACTGGCTACATGGCACCAAGACTGGCATGGAAGCAGCTTTGGCCATGAAACAGTTTGGTGTTAATGCACAAGGAGGAAGGCAGGATAGGGAGGAAGGAAGGATAGGGAGGAAGGGGAGGATAGGGAGGAAGGGGAGGAGAGGGAGGAAGGGGAGGATAGGGAGGAAGGAAGGATGGGGCAATGTTAATGGCAGGGCCTTAAACTATCCATGGCATAATACCTAATGTCTAGCCTGATAGTAGGGGGGAAATGTAGGGCCAAAAGAATTATGAAACTATCAAGAAAAGGTGGAACAGCAGAGAGAGGACAGGAAGGGGAAAGAAAGGAGATACAGTTACTGGTAAAAGGAAAAGAAGTCACAGGCAGAAGGAGAAAGTCACAGGCAGAAGGAGAAAGTCACAGGCAGAAGGAGAAAGTCACAGGCAGAAGGAGAAAGACACAGGCAGAAGGAGAAAGACACAGGCAGAAGGAGAAAGACACAGGCAGAAGGAGAAAGTCACAGGCAGGAGGAGAAAGACACAGGGAGAAGGAGAAAGACACAGGCAGAAGGAGAAAGACACAGGCAGAAGGAGAAAGACGCAGGCAGAAGGAGAAAGACGCAGGCAGAAGGAGAAAGACGCAGGCAGAAGGAGAAAGACGCAGGCAGAAGGAGAAAGATGCAGGCAGAAGGAGAAAGACACAGGCAGAAGGAGAAAGACACAGGCAGAAGGAGAAAGATGCAGGCATTTTGTAAAAAAAAATAAGTCAGATTAATTCAAACTTACACAGTACTTCCAATTCCCTGACTCCCCCAACATCTCTTCCTTAGTGATATATTTTTGGTTTTATTCTTGCTACTACTTGGCAATTTTTACAACTCAGGGGTTGGTACTCTTGAAGCACCTCCCCTAACACCTCTTCCTTGTTGATTTATTGTTTTATTGTTGCCACCACCAGGCATTTTAAAACTCAGGGATGACTTACAGCTCTGATGGGGTTAATAAGGCTACATCTTCAGTTCAAAAAATACAGGATTAACAGACTCTGGAAATATTGCTATCATATCATTTATATAGACTCTGGAAATAATGCTATCGTATCGTTTATACAGACTCTGGAAATACAGCTATCGTATCGTTTATACAGACTCTGGAAATACAGCTATCGTATCATTTATATAGACTCTGGAAATATTGCTATCGTATCGTTTATACAGACTCTGGAAATACAGCTATCGTATCATTTATATAGACTCTGGAAATACAGCTATCGTATCGTTTATATAGACTCTGGAAATACAGCTATCGTATCATTTATATAGACTCTGGAAATATTGCTATCTTATCATTTATACAGACTCTGGAAATATTGCTATCATATCATTTATAATACAGACTCTGAAAATATTGCTATCGTATTGTTTATAAAGACTAAAATATTGTTATCGTGTTGTTTATATACAGCAGACTCTGGAAATATTGCTATCGTATCATTTATATTCACTCTAGAAATATTGCTCTCGTATCATTTATATAGACTGGAAATACAGCTATCGTATCGTTTATATAGACTCTGGAAATATTGCTATCGTATAGTTTATAGAGACTGGAAATACACCTATTGTATCGTTTATATAGACTGGAAATACAGCTATCGTATCATTTATATAGACTGGAAATACAGCTACCGTATCATTTATATAGACGAAATAAAGCTATCGTATCATTTATATAGACGAAATACAGCTATCGTATCATTTATATAGACTGGAAATACAGCTATCGTATCGTTTATATAGACTCTGGAAATACAGCTATCGTATCGTTTATATAGACTGGAAATACTGCTCTTGTATCGTTTATGTAGACTCTGGAAATATTGCTCTCGTATCATTTATATAGACTCTGGAAATACTGCTATCATATCATTTATAAAGGCTCCAACATGCTTGAATGCGTCGGTTTTCACAACTTAATAGCAGCTCTCCACACTGCTCAATCTCTGGCAGCCTCCCTATTCAGTCCTAGCCCTGAGGTCACACCCTATGGCCTCTTCCCAGGTCTTTTTCAGTCTGCCTCTCACCCCTACCCTCAACCTTGCCACTTATCACCTTCCACACCCAACTGTTACTCTCCATTAAAAATAAAATCAAGGCATCTGAGAGAAGACCAAGTACCAATGGAACTTAGAAATCTTAATATAAGACAAGGCTTTACTATCACACCACTGATTTCCCTAGATAAATAGCTAAGGAAGAGGTGTTAGGGAGCTTCCTTTTGAATGCAGGGGTCTCCAACTGACTTAAGTTTAACCCCTAAAATAAATCATTACAGAGAAGATGTCAGGGAGCTTCCTGCTGTGTGTTAATTCACTCCTGCCACAGCCAATGGTTTTATCCAGCTCTGGGGATATTTTATTTACTGATGGGGTAATAATGGCTATCTGTCTTCTGTTGCAAGTCTCCAAAGACTTAAAACTATATGGAAAAGTTAAGAATGAAACCTAAGGCACAAGGGGTGGCAGTGATCATTTCCTGGGATATAGTTGTCAGCACTGCCAATTTAACTGCAGCACACTTACTGCAAATAATTCCACTAAGCAAAATTGAGTCTTTAATGTTCTGCATGATTCTTGCAACTTTAGCTTCCTCAGCTATTTAAGCACAAGTTGCAGTGCATTTTGACTAACACCTACTGAGGCCAGTTCTGCAACCAACTGGCAATTAACAAAAGCAGCACCACAGCAAGATTTATAGAAAACTATACGTTATGTATGAAACACTCCACTGGCCCACCAATGGTTATTTCAACAGACTGGCACCTAAGTGAATATGTATAACATATTTAAATATACTCATCTTGTAGTATCCAGCCAAGTTGCTCCCCTTCATCACTGGTGGTGGTGGTGGTGGTGATGGTGGTTGATGTCTACCACCAGACACCCACCACAGCAGGGGGGGCCTCCTCTGCCATCGAGCTGCCATCGTCATACTGCCCTAAAGTACAAACATGCTTTACAACTCCACCCTTGAACTACAATGCCAGTGCTACCTCAACCATCAACACTAGTTAAATCTTAGGCTGAAGAACATACTGAAGGCTGTATCAAACCAGCCATTTCAAGGAGTCTATCAGTTAATTTTCTTGCCATACACATATGTACCTATCTCTCAGGAGGAGGATGGTGGACTGCAGAAGGGGAATTTTAGCATGAAGTCTCCTAGATTCATATCCAGATAAGCATGAACCCACAACTGAGTTAAGGGCTCTAGTAAGTAAGTTTCTCAGTGAAATATGTTAACACCCAAATATGCCTAGTAACCAATGCATTTATTCCTATACAGTATAATGCTACTTCCCTATTCAAGTTAGGTAAATGCAAACAGCAAACTAGCTAGGAACAATCATCATTTTCCTTCATCCTGATCTTTTCCACCTAATGCTGGAGTGAGGAAGGGTGCAGAAAGGAAGGACAGGGAAAGAAATAATAGAGGAAGCACTTACATTTATACCTCAACATTTTTACCTGCCTAATGGAGCAGGAAAAGGGAACTTATTTCCTTCATTCATTCAATTATAAAAACTCCAAGATGCTTCCATACATCAGCCTTGATCACCTAATGGCAGTTCTCCATGCTGCTTGATCTCTAGCAGCTTCTCTGTCCAGCCCTTTATCCCTGAGGACACTGACTTCATACCAGGTCTTTCAGTCTGCCTCTCAACTTTACCCTCCATGCTCACACCTCTCACCCTCTGCACCCAAATGTCATCCCCCATCCTCTCCACATGCCCAAACCATCTCACTCTACCCCTCCTAATCACAACACCACTACACTCCAGTCCCATCCTTCTTCCCAAACCATCTCAGTCTACCCCCTTCACATCACAACACCAATACACTCCAGCCCCATCCTACCTCACAAAACTATCTCAATCTACCCCTTAACTCTACCCTCAACACTCACACCTCTCCCCCGCTGCAGCCAGTTGCCATCCTTCATTCTCTCCACATGCCCAATGCAATGGACAGTAAATTTCTATGACTGCACCTCTGTAGATATATACTTTACCAATGCCTTCACCCACACTGGATAAAACTTAGGTCATAATGTACCAACTGTTCCCTAATCTTTCTTGCATAGTCTACTGTATAGTCTATTAACTGCTCTAACACCTGTATCTAAATGACTTGTTAATTATGCTAAAGAAGGGCTATGGCAGAGGTCGGCAACCTGCGGCTCAGAAGCCGCACGCGGCGCTTAGGACACTTTTGTGGCTCCAGGAGCTTCATAAATAACCATTTATTCTTTCAGACCAAAGGCATCATATTACACATGCAAGGCAACATTAGATTTTTCATTCAGCTTTGATAAGATCTATACTATAAGCAGATCAAACAATATCACCGTAATGTTTTGTTTAGATTTAGCATACTGCAGATTTCTGTTTATGAGAATTTTCTGTATTGCGACTCCAAGAGTACTACATTTTTATGAAACAAAAGATCTATACTACAAGTAGATCAAATAGTATCACCGTAATGTTTTGTTTAGAATACTGCAGATTTCAGTTTCAGAATTTTTTGTATTGTGGCTCCAAGAGTACTTCATTTTTATGAAACTTTAAAACAAATGGCTCTTGTAGCTTTAAGGGTTGCTGACCTCTGGCCTATGGGAAAGGTGTACAGCCAAGGTAATGTCAATCTGGCATTAAGCTGTATCCCTCCACAAAAGGACAAAACACTATACCAATTTATGGGCTAAAATCGGTGCTTCCATCTCAGATTTCTTAACCAAGGAAAAAATAATCTTGCCACTTAGCTATACTGTAGTCTGTCCTTCACCTGATGGAACTGGCCCACTCAAAAATTTAGTACTTAATTGATTACAGTTTCATTAATTTTATAGTTATGGAGGTAGGAATGAGTCTCCTTGGTTACTATATGTTTTCACTGGACATTACCACTCCCACATCAATACAGTGTGCTTGATGGAAATTCAGTTATATATCTATCTAATCTATCTATTGCCAGACATCTTAATCCTGTAAGGTGTGGCCACAAATATCCTCCACACTGTCCTGTCCTCTGCCATCCCTCCAACTCACACCACCCCTCTCATCTCCATCCCTCCAACTCACACCCTCCACCATATCTACCCACACTCCTCCCTCTTACACACATTCTCTCCCATATCTACTTGTATCTACTCTCCATCCCTCCAACTAACACCCCCTCCCATCTCTCCACTCCATCCCTCCATCTCATCCTTGGCTATAATGTAAGAATGAGTGTCCTTGCTCAATTCAACCCTCCATAGTTACCTGCCTACACTAACAGACAAACAGGAGTGACAGAAAAGAGAAAGACAGAAAAGAGACAGATAAGACAGACAGACAGACAAGAGGGACAAAGACAAGAGACAGGAAAAACAGACGGGAGAGACAGGAGACAGTACTATACCCACCACAACAGATTTCAACCTCTCCAAGCAGTCATGGCCCCTCTGCTACTCTGAGTTCTCCAGGCAGTCTCCCTTCACTCCTCTTGAACCGCCATCACGCTGCCATCTCTCTGGAACCCTGCTTTCTTGTACCACTTCACTTACACCCACACAAACCCAAGGCCGCCACAGGAACACCACTGCAATGATTGTAGGAACATAATACAAATTATTCACATTTAGAGTAGACAGTTATACAGTATACAGCACAACTTCTACCTTCTACTTGGCCTATATTTTGCCTTACGCAGTCCATCTCACACAGTTCAGTGGCAGAACAAGGTAATGCTACAGACTACCCTTTCCACAGCACTTCTCCATGACTACCAACATTCTACTCATCTACAGTTACAATTCAAAATTCATGATGCTATGATATTTTAAACCAAAAAAGAAGGGCATAGCATCATATTATAATAAAATTTTGTTACAGCCAGGTATTCAAAGTGAAAGTTGTTTTTATACCTATAGCCACTTGTGAATCAGTCACTCCTGCAAAAGAATACCACGATGTGTTTGCATTTGACGAGCTGTAGTTATAAGTTAGGAATGAGTCTCCTTGGTTACTATTCCAATTTACAACTACTAAAATCTGACTGGTCACTCCCACACAAAATATGAAGATGTGGTTGCATCTGACGAGCTGTAGTTGAGTAGATGAGTGCCACGCCTCCTCCCGGATAGTCAGCAGTAGGCTTGAGAATACTAATGATAGAATGTGTCTTAGGCAAGGCATTACGAATAATATCAATATCAGACTCATACAACTAGGTTTCAGTCAAGCACAAAATGGCAAGCTCTTGCAGATTTAGAGTTTCATTAATACAGTCTATCTTTCTACGGATAGAACGAATATTTAAAAGACCCATCCTTAACTGGTTCAAGAGAGATGTAGTCAGTTTTTTGAATGGTCAAAATTGGTGTTTTCAATCAATCTATTCCTATGAGAAATCATGAATGGACAGTCTCTACTTGATGCAAAATGGACAACCGACTTTTCAAGTTAAATAAGTGCTGTCAACCCTCATCATGTACTCCCCCATACAAATGTCATCCAATCATCATCTATCTGCTCAGCAAAAAATCAAACACACACCAAAATGAGATACTGGTCTCTGGTTTGAATAAATCTACACTACCTGTCTACCTATAGCACGATGCCTTAATCCTGTAAGGGGTGGCCACAAACAAATTGCCTCCAAGTCACCCTGTCTCCTGCCATTTCACTGCTCCCCACCTCTCATATACCTCTCCATTCCTACCTTATCCTCAGTCTCCCCTTCCTTCTCCCTCAACTCCCTATGCCAAATGAGGAGGATGGTGGACCGTAGGAGAAAGGGAACTTCTGGTTTCCTGTCCAGGCAGCTGGCTGGTATTAACGTGGCAGCTGGTTGGTATTAATTTGGCTTTCTTCTCCCCCTCTGCAGGCGGTTTCCATGGCTCAGTCAACTCACACACCTGAAAATAAACTATACATTAGTTCTTTCCTTTCAAACCTTGATTAACAAAAGTAGCTTGTTGGCAGCAAGAACATTATCATCTGGAGACAACATGAGTTAAATAACTTGGCAATACCAAATGAAAGATGTTTTTAATAATAATTCATCCATCTATCCATCATCCAATCCTACATTGCCCCATGTGGAGCATAGGAGCCCAGGGCTAGGCAACTGGTCCCGACATTTAAGATGAGAGTGACCAGCCTCACTCATTCCTGAGTGGCATTACATAAGCAATCAACCCCAACAACCCCTTGGATATAAACCTTCACCGGCTCAATCCAATTGGAACATCACAATTACCCACTAACCCACCAGGCGCCAAAATCTGGTTATATGGTTACAACCCAGCATAGTAAATGGTTTCCTGATATAGACATAATTTCCATCAGTAACCTTCAGAATGACACCAAGGTGTAATGTACAAAATAATTCACTATGGAAAAGGTGTTAGGAAATCTCAAGTCACATATAATATGGCCCAAAAGCTTATGACATCTAACCTTCAATCCGATGACCTAACAGTAATGAGGTGGTAGTGAAGACTAAAGCTCACCCTTTCAATTAGGACAGGTTGCTTCCTAAATGAATAAAATTGCTTGTCGGTATCCACACTTTAATGAACCCCTTCAATACGATGTCTACTAGATTTAATTATTGCAACTACCACGAGATTTTATTCAACTTATGACATCTCAAAATTCTTCACCTTAAGTGGAACTGCCGAGACAGACAAAGAAAGAGACAGACGGAAGCAGAGACTAACAGAGAGACAGAGGCACAGGCAGAGGAAGATTTAGAGAGAGAGAGATTGGATCAGTTGCAAGGACAGGGAAAACTGAGGAGAGGAAATCAGGTAAGGAGAAGGGTAGAAGAACAGAAAGAGAGACTGAGACAGAGAGCAGGAGGCAGAGACAGAGAACATGACGCACAGGTGAGTGCATCCAACTGAATGAGGTAAACGTGAGAGGATGCGGGGTTTGGAAGTGGACGAAATGGAACGATTCTTTCAGTCCAAAATGGAAGAGGCTGAAAGAGTGCGTGGGATGGGAGCAAGAAAGAGGAAGGAGAAAATAAGTTACTTAATGACCAAGTGTAAGATGGTGAATTGAAGTAGGAAATGCAAATGTGGAAGACAGAAAGACAAAAGATTATTAATGAGAAGTAGTGGAAAATAGTGATTTGAAAGCAGGAAATGCATACATGGAAGGCAAGACAATGCTTGATAGTGTCCTGGTACCAACACAGACGTCAGGCAGTGAAATCTGAACAGTGATAGCGAGGTAAACAAAGAATATTTACACTCCCACTATATTTTGCATTCTGAAGTAAGGCGAAGAGCTGTGAAATACAACACTTTCTGTTTAAATTTTAACAATTGAACAGAAGACAGAGCTGTGAAATGACTATGCACCTCACATTTCAAGAAATATATTATATTTAAACTTTTTCTTAGCATAAACATATATTTTGGCTACTCAGAACTATCATACACGCTGAAATGTATGGGGAAATATTGTTAGGTTTCAGTTTCATGGATGGGAGAGAGTTCGTTACCTTTCTGTTTGATTTAGTTCAGGAAGACAGCTGTTCAGGAGAGGAGCATAAACACCCCAAAGAGGAGAGAGAGAGAGAGAGAGAGAGAGAGAGAGAGAGAGCACAAAAACCAAACACAAAACAGCCAACGAGAACTACAACACTGTGGAAAAATAGAGAAAGAAAAAGGAACTCGAGAGCATAAAAACATGTAAGCCTTCAACAGAATACCTTGGGCAATATATATATATATATATATATATATATATATATATATATATATATATATATATATATGTGTGTGTGTGTGTGTGTGTGTGTGTGTGTGTGTTGAATTGTCTGTGTGTATGCAGGAGAGCCTGTGTATGCGTCGTGGAGGGACACTGCGTTTGGAGGGATGGCCGAGTTCATAGTGATCCTTTGTGGATGGAGGTTTGGGTATGTATGTTAATAAATATGTGTGTGTGTGGGGGGGGGAATATAGCAGTGTCTAAGGTGAATCTGCAGCATGTGTGTAAGTGCAGTAGTGTGTGGGACGGTGTGGCCTTATGTGTTCAGGGACAGCTGCATGTATATGAAGGTATGGCTATGTATATAGAAACAGAACTTTGTGTGTCGATTTATGGATATGTATGTGTATATGAATCAACATTTGTGAAGATGTAATAGTGTACGAATGATAGGAGGTGGGGTTACGTCTGTTGAGGTGGAACTACGTGTGTGGAGGTGAGGTTGAGGTTACGTAGGTGGCGATAGGGCTACGTGTGTAGATTTGGATATGTAAAGGAGTGGGTGTTTGTGTGGAGGGATAGCGTGTGTCCTTGGAGGCGAGACTGTGCAGAACTATGGCTGTGTGCCTGGACGTGTGGTGGGATGCTGGTGTGGTTCTGTGTTAGGTTGTCTTTGTGTCTGTGTTTGTGAACGTGTACCTGTTTGTATGTGTGTGTGTGTGTGTGTGTGTGTGTGTATATATATATATATGTGTGTGTGTGTGTGCAAACGTGTGTACTTGACTGATATCCACATGCATACACACAAAGGCCAGGACACACAGAGTAGTTGTTTATGTGTGTGGGTTTATGAATAGACTACACTTACACTCAGGCCAGGACAGACATAGGGTAGTGTGTGTGTGCGTATGTGTTTGTATGTGTTAACAGAATACACATACAGAGTACCATGTGTGTGAACAGAATAAATATGCAGAGTAGCATGGAGTAAAGATGTGTATATATATATATATATATATATATATATATATATAGAGAGAGAGAGAGAGAGAGAGAGAGAGAGAGAGAGAAATTTTTCTTTACAGAACACAACTCACACACCGTAAACACACAGACACAGACACAGACACACACACACACACACACACAGATACACACACACACAGATACACACACACATAGACAGACACACACACACCATCTTCTACTTGTACACAGAACCGGCGAAACTTGGACTGTTACACCCGTAGACTTTCAGAGAGCATAATTTCTTATACAGTATAGCGATTTTATGGGCGACCGAAAGTTAGGTTAGGTCACTTTGGGCAGGGTTTGGTCTGATTAGATAATTTTTGGTTGGGTTGGGTTCAGATCGACTAGATATAGACGGATTAGGTTAGATTGCTTTAGAATACGTCGGTTTTGATATATTTTGGGTTGGGTTCTATTGGGTTGGGTTAGCCTGGGTTAGGTTTCGGTTGGATTTGGTCATTTGAGACTTAAGTGGGTTTCGTTAGGTCGGGTATGGTATGGTTAAGTGAGACTGGGTAGGATTAGGCAGGGTTAGATGCAGTTAGGCTGCGTCAGAATTAGTTAGTTTAGGTATGGGGAGGTTACGTGAGATAGTGAGGTTAAATACAATTAGACTGGGTTAGGTGAGGTTAAGTTAGATTAGTTTGGGTTATTTTAGGTTGAATTAGGTCACTCGAGGTTAGGCCAGGTTCAGTTCCAGCAAATATGGATAGGTTAGGCAAGACTGGCCTAAAATAAGATTCAGAAAACGTTATAAACACAACCCCCTCCTCCCATCTGATTCTGTGACCTACGTCTTGGCTTCAGTCTTTCTCTCCCTATTTCACTCTCTCGTAAAAGTCTTGGTCCCTGTCGAAACGCCTAAATTTACTGCATTGTAAAAGTGGTTTATGCATTGCGGTCTTTTGTTGGTCGGTCCTTCCAAAGCCAAGTATCGCACGAGGTGGACGTGGTTTTGTGTGTGTGTGTGTGTGTGTGTGTGTGTGTGTGTGTGTGTTCGTGTGCGCTTGAAGCTGTGTGTACTTGAGTAATGCCCACATGCACACACAAAGGCCAGGACAGTAGTGTGTGTGTGTGTGTGTGTGTGTGTGTGTGTGTGTGTGTGTGTGTGTGTGTGTGTGTGTGTGCAAACGTGTGTACTTGGCTGATATCCACATGCATACACACAAAGGCCAGGACACACAGAGTAGTTGTTTATGTGTGTGGGTTTATGAATAGACTACACTTACATTCAGGCCAGGACAGACATAGGGTAGTGTGTGTGTGCGTATGTGTTTGTATGTGTTAACAGAATACACATACAGAGTACCATGTGTGTGAACAGAATATGTAGAGTAGCATGTGTGTGTGTACGTGTGAATAGAATACACATGTAGACGTGTGTGCTACCCACACTAACACCCTCTAATTCTTTCAGTCAGGATTGGAGACGTAGCGTGTATATGTCAGGACTCCATATTATAATTACAAATCATAATAGACAGCATGATGGATAGATAGATAGACAGATAGATAGAAGCAGCAAGTACGTGTGGACATTCAAGTGCATATACATACATACCAGTTCTAACAAACCACTTACTAAAGTCAGTCAATAATATCTTTACAAACACTCCCGACGCAGTGGCAAGCGGCATGCAATTTTTTTTTTTTTTTCCTTTTTTTTTTTTGGTGGGGTGGGGGGGGATTTATGTGTATTAAACCTTAAAGATTCTTTAGTATGTTGCATTTATTGTTTTGATATAAACACAATTTCCATCAGTAACCTTCAGAATGACACCAAGGTGTAATATACAAAATAATTCGCTATGAAAAAACGTGTTAGGAAATCTCAAGAGTCACATATAATATGGGCCAAAACCTTATGACATCTAACCTTCAATCCGATGACCTAACAGTAATGAGGGGGATATGAAGACTAAAGCTCACCCTTTCAATTAGGAAAGGTTGCTTCCTAAATGAATAAAATTGCTTGTCGGTATCCACACTATAATGAACCCCTTCAATACGATGTCTACTAGATTTAATTATTGCAACTACCAGGAGATTTTATTCAACTTATGACATCTCAAAACTCTTCACCTTAAGTGGAACTGCCGAGACAGACAAAGAAAGAGACAGACGGAAGCAGAGACTAACAGAGAGACAGAGGCACAGGCAGAGGAAGATTTAGAGAGAGAGAGAGTGGATCAGTTACAAGGAAAGGGAAAACTGAGGAGAGGAAATCAGGTAAGGAGAAGGGTAGAAAGACCGAGAGAGAGACTGAGACAGAGAGAAGGAGGCAGAGACAGAGAACATGATGCAGAGGTGAGTGCATGCAACTGAATGAGGTAAACGTGAGAGGATGCGGGGTTTGGAAGTGGAGGAAATAGAACGATTCTTTCAGTCCAAAATGGAAGAGGCTGAAAGAGCGTGCATATATTCATTCACGCAAACACTGATACAAGCACTGATCAGCGCATGCATGCACACTAATACACGCAGGCACTAATAGGCACTGATACACACAGGCACTGATACACACAGGCACTGATACACTATCTATCTATCCATCTATATACCTAGGTTGCTTCCCCCAAGGAAAGGGAGGTAGCCGAGACAGGACGACACACTCCCCATTTACTCATCCATTAAAAGATGTTCATTCGTATCTTAGCCCCAAAGGGGAGAACGGACAGATCCTCACCACACCACACTGCACAAGGGTCAACTGCGCAATGCAATCAGTGACATCCGCAGCAGGGCCCGACAGCAGAGC
Organism: Coenobita brevimanus; assembly: GCF_032717465.1. Lineage (NCBI taxonomy): Eukaryota > Metazoa > Arthropoda > Malacostraca > Decapoda > Coenobitidae > Coenobita > Coenobita brevimanus. The sequence continues at coordinate 22,614 of NW_027643690.1, forward strand.
TGCTTTACCCCTGCCACATCATAACAGACTCATCCCCTTACCTGTACCTGACCTGAAATAGCTGATCAGACCAAATGGGGGAGAATATCCCCTCAGGGCTGCGTCATCACTTATTCATTCACAATTTCTCTCCACCCATTTCTGTCACGCACAGCCACTCTTCCTTGCTCAACAGACGTCCCTCTTGCATCTAGCGCTCTCTTCACACTGTCCATCCATCCTATTTGTGGTCTTCCTCTCAGCCTTACACCTCTCACATCAGATCTAGTTATCTTTTTCACCAATCGCTCATTATCCATTCTCTCCATATGCCCAAACCATCGCAACACCCTCTGCTCAACTCTACCAGCCATCTCCCGAACAACTCCAGTTCTCCTTCGCACTTCATCATTCCGCACTCGATCCATACGCGTCACTCCACACATACTCCACAGACACCTCATCTCCATTACGTTCAAACTTTTCCTCTCTGCTACACCCATATTCCATGTTTCAGCCCCATACAATGCAGTCGGTACCACAACACCCTCATACAGCCTTCTCTTTACATCCATTCTAAGCGAACGACATCTAAACACTTTTTTCATTCCTCCCAGCACCTTTCCTACTTCATTTATTCTAAATTTCACTTCTGCATCTATTCTTCCATCCACAGAAACATGTGACCCTAGATATTTAAAACACTCTACCTCCTCAAGCAACTCGCCATTCAAAACTATATTCATCCCCCTACCATCTACCAACCTCGTACACTTCATCACTTTACTTTTATTCCCATTTACTTTCAATTTCCTCCTTTCACACACCCTTCCAAACTCCTCTACCAACTGTCTCAATCTCTCCTCTGAATCAACCACCAGTGCAGTATCATCTGCAAACAGCAGCTGTTTCAGATTCCACTCTCCACCATCAACATTCACCAGACTCAGACCCCCACCTAAAACTCTTGCATTCACCTCCCTTACAACACCATCCATGTAAATATTAAACAACCAAGGCGACATCACACATCCCTGTCGCAGCCCCACTCTCACAGGAAACCAATCACTCACAGCATTTCCCACTCTTACACACGCTCTACTATTTACATAAAAACTTTTCACCCCTTTTAGTAACCTACCATCAAGTCCATACAATCTTAAAACAGTCCACAAAGCCTCCCTATCAATTCTATCATACGCTTTCTCTAAATCCATAAATGCCCAAAACACATCCTTACCTTTCGCTAAATACTTTTCACACACTTGTCTCACAGCAAACACCTCATCAACGCATCCCCTCCCTCTCCTAAAGCCACACTGCTCATCACCAATCACTCCCTCTGTACCCTCTCTAACTCTCATAATTAACACTATACCATACACCTTACCTACAACACTCAACAGACTTATACCCCTAAAGCTAGTACATTCATACTTATCACCCTTGCCTTTATACAACGGGACCACACAAGCACTTGCCCAGTCAACTGGCACCATACCTTTCTCAAAGCACACATTCAACAATCTTATTACCAATCAACAGTAGTCACTCCACCACCCTTCAGGCTTGAGATTTTATTAGGTCTTGTGGTATTATTCTTACAAAGCTCATGGTCTCATAGTGCCAGGGATTGATTCCTGGCACTGCAGCATCCTATCCTATCATCATCAGCATCATCATCATTGTTGCTGTTGTCAATGATCAAGTAATATGAGTACCTAGATTAAGTTAACTGGCACTGTATACTCTAGTGGTGGAAAGATCTACTTAGCCTACTGAGCCTGGCACTGCCACTAATCCTAATTATCATCATTAGGCATTATCATTAGCTCTCATCATTAGGCATTATCATTATCAACAGCTCTGCCTCCTTTTCCCACCCAAGGATGGGGTGAGGAATTCTCAATTATAATTTCATAAGTAGGGGAGCAACTGTAATACTCTGTACATCTCAACTTGGCTAAGAGTGATTTAGAAAGGATGCTATCCATGTCTTACTCTGCTTCAGGGCTTTGGGGATTGGCCTGCAAATGACACAAATCTTTGCCAAGTCAAGGTGGACAAACCAAAAATGTTCTAACTCACTTTTCAGAAGGGCGGTAATAGCCGTAGTTGTAGTGGTAGGTGTAGTAGTAGCAGTAGATAAGATTTGAAGACAGATGGCCTAGGGTAACCTCTTCTGACCAGTTAATTTCCCCACAGGTTAAAGGCCACTGTGTTACAAGGAGCCTGCAGCACCAACCCCAATGTAGCACTGTTGCCCATCGCAGCATCGACATCAATCGCAGCATCACTAACCCCGTCGGCAGTGGCAACACCAACACAGCAACAACGGAAACATCAACACGAGTTTCACAGGCAGCCCCTGAAAATGTGGCAGGTTTTTAGGAGATAATCTCAGCTCTGTTGATAATTTAACTCTTTGTCTGTGGAGGTGTTCAATACAGATCTTACTTAACTCTTAATGTATTGGTGCTGGAGTGGCTCTACTAGGATGAAAGGGGGGAGATTGCCTTCCCTATCCCCCAACAGGAGAAAGGTGGACTACAGAAGGGTAACTCAGCCTGCCATCCACTGAATTCATATTCTGATGGGCCTGGGGTTGCAACTACTACAGCTACTAGTACACGAGAACAAATATGAACAAATCCATTTTACATCATTTGTCTGGCTCAATTCCCTGGTAATAGTCCCTCATGTACTTCCTTATTCCCAGAAAGGAAGATTGTGGACTGCAGCAGAACATGACAATCCTATGGTTCTGCATTATTTACATAATTCTTAATGACTAGTATTATTCTTGTGTTACGCTTTTGTTACTACTCAAGACTGAATATGAAAAGATAGCAGTTTAGATAAATAGGTAGTAGGAAACGGGGTTGTAGATAGACTTAATTTCTTCACAGAGAGGGCTGTCTCCTAATATGAATAAAACAGTCTGGTGGTAGCAAGTATAAACTATATGACATCAGCAGAAGGCCCCATACTACAGGTCCCTTTGGCAAAATAAAAGATGTCACAGCCAAAAGAAAAAAAAAAATCCTGCACTTTTCCCCCCATGTAAGATGAGGTACTTTAACTGGTTATAATAATATCAATAATAATAATAATAATAATAATAAATCATCCATCATCCAATCCTACATCGGCCAATAAGGCAAGTTGATCCTAACATTTAAGATGAGAGTGACCAGCCTCACTCATCCCTGAATGGCATTACGTGAGCAATAAACTCCAACCACCCCTTGGATATAAACCTTCACCAGCTCAATCCAACTGGAACATCACAATTACCCACTTAGTCACCAGGCACAAAAATTTGGTTATATGATTACCATCCAGCACAGTAAATGTTTCCCTGGTGTACAGGAAACCATTTGGCTTGTCACTCAGTGTAGAGTCACCCACAGGCAGAAGGAAGGGGAAAGAATGAAAGAAAGAAAGACAGAAGAGGGGGTGTAAAGTCACCTGTAAGCAGAAGGATGAGGAAAGAATTAAGGAAAGAAAGGGAGAAGAGGATGGAAGGAAAGAAGGATGGAGGAGAGGAAAGGGCAGACCCCCGAGAGCAGCTCTACATCGAGTGAGTGGATGGTGAGCGTTCCCACCTACCAAAAATAATAATAATAGTAATAATAAGTACTTTAATAACCCTGTCTCCTGCCATTTCACTGCTCCTTCCCTCTCATATACCTCTCCATTCCTACCTTATCCTCAGTCTCCCCTTCCTTCTCCCTCAACTCCCTATGCCAAATGAGGAGGATGGTGGACCGTAGGAGAAAGGGAACTTCTGGTTTCCTGTCCAGGAAGCTGGCTGGTATTTATGAGGCAGCTGGTTGGTATTAATTTGGCTTTCTTCTCCCCTCCTGCTCCCTCTCTGTAGGGGGTTTCCATGGCTCAGTCAACTCACACACCTGAAAATATACTACACATTAGTTCTTTCCTTTCAAACCTTGATTAACAAAAGTAGCTTGTTGGCAGCAAGAACATTATCATCTGGAGACAACATGAGTTAAATAACTTGTCAATACCAAATGCAAGATGTTTTTAATAATAATTCATCCATCTATCCATCATCCAATCCTACATTGCCCCATGTGGAGCATAGGAGCCCGGGGCTAGGCAACTGGTCCCTATATTTAAGATGAGAGTGACCAGCCTCACTCATTCCTGAGTGGCATTACATAAGCAATCAACCCCAACCACCCCTTAGATATAAACCTTCACCGGCTCAATCCAATTGGAACATCACAATTACCCACTAACCCACTAGGCGCCAAAATCTGGTTATATGGTTACAACCCAGCATAGTAAATGGTTTCCTGATATAGACATAATTTCCATCAGTAACCTTCAGAATGACACCAAGGTGTAATGTACAAAATAATTCGCTATGGAAAACGTGTTAGGAAATCTCAAGTCACATATAATATGGCCCAAAAGCTTATGACATCTAACCTTCAATCCGATGACCTAACAGTAATGAGGGGGATATGAAGACTAAAGCTCACCCTTTCAATTAGGAAAGGTTGCTTCCTAAATGAATAAAATTGCTTGTCGGTATCCACACTATAATGAACCCCTTCAATACGATGTCTACTAGATGTAATTATTGCAACTACCAGGAGATTTTATTCAACTTATGACATCTCAAAACTCTTCACCTTAAGTGGAACTGCCGAGACAGACAAAGAAAGAGACAGACGGAAGCAGAGACTAACAGAGAGACAGAGGCACAGGCAGAGGAAGATTTAGAGAGAGAGAGAGATTGGATCAGTTGCAAGGACAGGGAAAACTGAGGAGAGGAAATCAGGTAAGGAGAAGGGTAGAAGGACAGAGAGAGAGACTGAGACAGAGAGCAGGAGGCAGAGACAGAGAACATGATGCAGAGGTGAGTGCATGCAACTGAATGAGGTAAACGTGAGAGGATGCGGGGTTTGGAAGTGGACGAAATGGAACGATTCTTTCAGTCCAAAATGGAAGAGGCTGAAAGAGCGTGCATATATTCATTCACGCAAACACTGATACAAGCACTGATCAGCGCATGCACGCACACTGATACACGCAGGCACTAATAGGCACTGAATCACACAAGCACTGATACACACAGGCACTGATACACTATCTATCTATCCATCTATATACCTAGGCTGCTTCCCCCAAGGTGTATGGTCTCAATTAATTATGGTTTATTAGAGCCAGGACAATAAAGTAATTAACTTAGTATTCAATATGTATTCGTATATAGTTATTCAATAAATCGCTCTTCAGCTACCCTAAGGTATTCTTCCATACAACAATATAAACAAATAATTCAATCCCTCTAATATTATGCTACATATAAAAAAAATTGAGAGAAAATTAATCTGCTTATGACTGTACAATGAATGAGAATATGATCATTTGTGTATCATCAATGCAAGTATGCATTTGTGTGTGTGTGCATGTGTGTGTGCATGCATGTATTGTGAATACAGGCATGAGTGCATGCAAGTGTACGTGTGCATATATTGTGAATGTACAGTAAGCAACAGTAGTAGTGTTGCGGTTTTGTCCGAAGATTAAATGTAACTCGTGAAACATTATGAACCGTCTGTATGACAGACGGCCGAATGTACCAGACGCTTAGCCCGTTAGCTTATGTTTTCACCAAATTTCACGACACGATTATTGTTGCTTACTGTAGGTGTGAATGTTTGTTTTGGTGAGTGTTCTTGCCTATATACTTATTTGTGTTAGGTTTGCTTGTCTTTTTTATTTATTAAATACTTTTGAAATAGCCAAAACAGAGAGCAGCAACCCAAGAGTTACAAATCAGGTGCCTTTTACGAGAGTTTTTCTCTCACAAGGCTCAGCCAATGAAATATTCACGTTTTTTATTGTTCTTAATGTATACATGTTTTTGGCTAAATAAAACATTTTCAGTTTCAGTTTCAGTGAGCAGATACAGGAAGGTGGTTCGAAACAGCTCTTAAAAACATCCACACACAGCTGGGCCAGGCTGTTTCCTGCAGTCTCATATTTATAAACTCGTTCACAGAATGCTACGCATGTACTAATAAATGAATATTAAAGATTCTGAATATTACATATGAATATAAGCATTGTGTATGGGCCACACGTAACAAACCATATTGAAGGGGTTCACCTGAGAGAAACAGTGGCGGCAACAACACAAACAAATTAAGCTGAACGTCATCGTACCGAAAGGATTTAATGTCAGGGAAATGTAATAATGCACTTAGAATATTAGGACTACGCGTCACAATATATCCTCAATCAAGTGGATTACACATGGAATACTAACACACAGTACCGTGAAAGGCCTTAATCCCGTCACTACGATGATCTCTATTCATTTTATGCTGGCTAACTCCGGATAATTTTATTCAGAAGAGTTCTCATATTCAGGGTGTTGTATTCTACCTCAATTACCCCATTACCTACGATGGCAATATATACATCAGCCTCTAATGGAGGTGACGCCTCGTGTTTATCTTACCTACGCTACTGACTGATATTCTTCGGCTTAGGGGAGGCAAGTTCCATAACCTCTTCCCAATGATGACGTCCTTCATATTTTACTTGTTATTCACACATGATTATACTTTAGGTTTGGGCAGCTCTCACGTAGAGAAGGTGTTAAATTCGGTCTGGCTCTCTCCTGTCGACTTTATTCGGCTTGCTAAGAACTAGTTGATTCCAAGAACTTAACCGCACTCCCTGCTCCTCAAGTGCTCCTTCCCCTCCTCAGCAAACTCCTTGGCATCACTTCTTCCCTTCCCTCAGTTCACCTCCCATTCCTCCTAACTCCCCTTTCCTCTCTCCACTAGCTCTTCTTTCCTCCTTCCACTCAAACCATTTCCCTTCCTCCTCCTACCATCACCAAAGACGACTGTGAATCCAACCAAAAGGGCCGAAGTAAGTTAATAAAGGGGAGTGAGTGTTAACTGACAGAATTACCATCATATTAGGCTAACTCTCTTGCACAAATACATGGGACGGGAGGGATCCAGAGACAGGAACAGGATAGTAAAAGTTAGGAAATCTATCAACAGAGTCCCTTCAAAATCTGCCTATTTTCAGGAAACATTTCGTTTGGTATTTTTCTTTCGATGGGGAGTGAAATGGATGATGATGATGATGACGATGATGATGATGAGGAGGAGGAGGAGAACAGAAACGAAAATAAAGAAGATGAAAGGAAACAAAAAAGGACAAAGAAGGAGAAGAAATTAGAACGAAGAAAGAGCAAAGGCGAAGAAAAAGAGGAAATGAGAAATAAGGAAAACAAAGGAAAAGGAAGAATGAAGAATATAGGAGAAAGATGAACGAAGAAATAAGAGAAGAAAGGATAGAAGAATGAAGAATGGAGAGAAAAGAGAAGAAAAAGAAGGTAAGGAAGATGAATGATGGAAAAGGAAGAAAGGACGACGAAAGGAGAGAAAAAAGAAGAAAGGAGGGAAGAAAGAAGAAAGGAGAGAAGGAAGACTGGAGGGAAAAGGAATGGAAAGAAGGAAAAGAAAGGAGTGAAGAAAGGGGAGGTAAGGAAGAAGAATGATGGAGCAGGAAGAAAAAGGAAAGAACATGAGAGAGAAGAAAGGAGAGAAGAAATAAATGAGAAGGAAGGAGACAACGGAAGGAAGAAGAGAAGAAAAAAATGGAGGAGAGAGACGAAAGGAGAAAGAATGGAGAAGAAAAAGGGAGCCAAAGAGAAAGAGGAAAGAAGAGAAGAAAGTAGGAGAAAATAAAAGGAAATGAGATGAATGAAAAAGAAAGGAAAAAAAAAGAAATAAAAGACGGAAGGAGAGGAAGAGAAGGAAGGTCAGGAAGAGGAGGAAGATTAGGAAGAACAGGAGGAAGATTAGGAAGAGGATGAGGAAGAACAGGAGGAAGAAGAGGAGGAAGGAGAGGCAGAAGGAGGAAGAGAAGAAGGAAGAGGTGTAAGATGAGGAAGAAGAGCAGGAAGACGTGGAGGACGAGGAGGAAAAGGAACAGGATGAAGGAGAAGAAGAGGAAGAGGTAAAAGCAGAGGAGGAAGGAAAGGAATAGGAGGAAGAGGATGACGAGAAACGAGAAGAGGAGGAGAAAAAAAATGGAAGAAGGGGAAGAGAAAGAGGAGGAGGAAGGACGAAATGAAGGAAGAGAAAAGGGAGAGGAAAAGGAAGAGGAAGAACAAGAGGAAGAGGAACAGGAAGACGAACAAATGGAAAGGGAAGAGAAAGATGGGGTAGAGGAAATGAAAGAGGAAGAGGAAAGGGAAGAGGAAGAAGAGGAAGGAGAAAGAGGAAGAAGAGAAACAGAAAGACCGAGGAAAAAAATGAAAGCAGAAGAGGATGAGACAGAGGGAGAAGGGGAAGAGGGAAGAGGGAGAAGAAAGATGAAGAGGAGGAAGAACAGGTAGAGGAAGAAGAGGAAGAGGAAAAGGATGAAGAGGAAGAAGAGGAAGAGGAAGAAGAGGAAGAGGAAGAAGAAGAGGAAGAGGGAGAAGAGGAAGAAGAAGAGGAAGAGGGAGAAGAGGAAGAGGGGGAAGAGAAAGAGGAGAAGAGGAACAGGAAAAGATGGAAGAGGAAGAAGACGAAGAAGAGGAAGAAAGTGAATATAAGGGAGGGGGAAGAAAATATATAAAATCCAGCTAATCATTTCTAAACTGTCATTATCACATTTAGAAAATAACATGCACGACACAAGCCGGCAGGTAGGTAAGCGTTAACAATCGTAATTGATGATTTAACTGTACAGCAATAATAATAATAATACCTCCCCTATTCCATAGAACATCCAGATAATAACGACATGATGAATGCAATCAGTTTAAACCGGTAAGGAAGTTACAGTATGAGGTAATTATCAAGAAGCTTGCGCTTACAAAATGTAGGACGATCAAAATGGCTGACCTTGCCGGTGGTGTCGGGGTGGCGGCCGGGCAGTTCACCTTAGAGTCTTCGGGACCTCAGTCAGGCCCCGTCTCTTCACACCAGAGCGAGGCTATCAGGTCCACAGTCACTCTTGTTCTCGGAGATCACGACAAGACGCATATCACACACAAATTAAAGAATACTTTCCTCTGCAACGCCACCTGCGTGAAGAGACGGGAACTAGTGTTTTGGAGCAGGGCAGCTGGCACGTGGTGGGCAACGCAGGTGTGCCAACCGTCTCGTGCCACAAGTCAGTAACCTCACCTGCAACAATCCAACGTGCTACGTAATCCACAAGCATCAAACACAACCACACAGGCTACTGACTAATCTATCTGCATTTCGGGATTAATACAAAGTGGCTCTGAGAGTTTCACAAGCCTAGACAACTAATATTAGAAAATAAAATTAAATATCACCTCTCAATCACTGAGTGCATCGGAAGCATTGGTACACTTGATGCTACAGACATGCGCGATGCACAAGCTCAACTGAAGTTGCTACCGATCAGATTTACAGCAAGACTAATAACAGTCAATAAGCCACTTTTTACGGCTCAGTTATGTATAGTTTTTAGCTATATTTAATTATAACACGATGAGTTTGTTAAGAAATGATGATAAGAATTACTGGAATACAATATTTAATCGCACTAAGCAACAGCACTTGTTCATTCCGCCTTTGAAAGAATAGACAGGAGGAGGGGCAGGGGCTGGGAGGAAGGTGGGGGCTTTGGCAGGGGAGAGAGGTTAGGGATGTCTTCGTCTTGTTTCACTATTCATAGTACAAAAGATACACCCTTAGTTATCGGGGATGTGAATGATAGAAACAGCCTCAGGACAATATGATGGAAATGAATGACAAAGAGGAAGGCGAGCTGCAGAGGTGAACGATCAGTGTGCAGATCCGAACACTGTTTAAGATAAAGAACGTCTAATTTCTATCCCGTGTGTTATTTTCCATTACGGTTCGCACTCGGTGGAACTAGGTTTGAAAATAATGCGGTTATGGTTTACACCAATTTAACAAGACATTAATGTGTTCAAGTGATACATCGATTAATGTGTGTGTAATTCACCGGGTCGGTCAGAATCACTTGATGGTCGTGATTGTCAGCTTTTACCCTCCCGGAAGGGAGCTGAGAGCTAATATAGTCCGATCTAAGAGCATGGCTGTGACCTTCACACACGCACACACCCGTCCCCTTGCTCAAGGGGGACAGTAACCACCCACTTCGTCAGTGAAACTTTTTCGCAACCTGAGCGAGGCGCGAACTCCCGTCAACCAGTTGGCAAGCGAGAGCGTTACCACTGCACCAGCGAGCGGTGTGTGTGTGTGTGTGTGTGTGTGTGTAAGGAGATGGAGGGAATATGAAGGAAGGAGGGATGACGGAGAGAGGGAGAGAATGCCGGTGACACAGAGAGAGAGTGGAGGAAAGTTGGAAAATGGATTGATGAAGGTGGTGGAAGGAAAGAGGGAAGTCGGTGGTAAGGGAAGAGGAGGAGAAAGAAAAAAATTATGGGAAAATGGGGAGAAGGAAGAGAGGGAAGGAATGGAGAGGGAGGGAGTAGTAGAATGGGTGGTTGGTTGAGGAGAGATGGAGGAAAGTTGGAGGTGAAGGAGAGGGAAAGGAATGAAGAAGGGAGAGGAGGAGGAATGGTTAGAGGTGAAGAGAAGATAGGAGGTTCGAGAGGTGAAAGAGAACGGAGGGAGGGAGGGGGTCACTTCAATATACACACCACGACTGGTCTCGGTGTTCCCATTTTTCTCTTTTTTTCCCTCAACATTTGCGGTGGGAATCGTGTGCGTTTGTGATATCCAGCCCCTCAAACCTTCCCCTCAATGTGACTTTATGGCCGAGAAATATGGCCAGAGGAGAAAGGTAAGGTGAGAGGGATAACATGGCATGCTAATATGTGTGGAAGGTGGTGTGGAGGGGTAGCGCCCATTAACTACTTTAGTATCGGTATTGGTGGTGGAGAGGGACGCCTGCACGTGGTGGCACTGATATCACAAGTGGAAAGGTTGGGTGGCAGGGAGACAGGTTAGAGCTGGCATTCTTTATTTTCCCTAACGTTTTGGGCTACACAGGACCCATCTTAGAGAAACTGAGGAGAGAAAATAAAGCCTTAAGTTGTACCCTGTGTCTCTCCCACTCAACATTTCCACTTGTCGCAATGGACCAGCTGCCTACTTCATCTTAGGGAAGGTGTTAAGCTCTTCAGTACGATGACCCTCTTTGCTTTTTTATTCCTGCTACCTCCAGACGTCTGTAATCAACTCCAGGGAGGACCTAATTTAGCCTTAAAGAATACATGATGCCAATATTTAACCCATCCACTGCGGTAAATCTCTCCTGAACTGAATAAAATCGTCTGGAGGCAGCAAGAATAAATGGAAAAATAAGTCACCGAACTGAAGGTGTTACTGGACAGCCTCTCCTTCCTTCTCCTCCATGTTGGTTGTCTCTCTTGCTGAATAAAATCGTCTGCCGCTACCAAGATTGCCTAAACCCCTTCCCCCCAGGACGTATCTCAGCTTTATTCTTGCTACCTCCAGACGATTCTGGAGAGAGAGAGAGAGAGAGAGAGAGAGAGAGAGAGAGAGACCTAGTAGTGACGTAAATGTAGGTTGTATCTGTTGCCTGCAGTACAAAATGTGTCCCCAGGTAACTATACTCAAGTGAAGGCAGCGATAACACAATGAATAAAGGTGTTGTTGTTGTGGCATCGGGTTTATCTGACACAAGAGACAGCTGAACTGCAGGATGAAGTTGTCCTTGTTTTGCAGTTCACCAGCATTTTTTTTTTCCCCAGGGTAATGAAGTTGAACGTTTGCATAACCGGGCAGTGGAGCCGCCTGATCATATTGGTGACACCGCGTGAAGGCGTCCTATTCCAGCACCAGAAATCCGTCACTGAACTGTACCGTTGCATTGCAGGAACTGATGCAACTTAACACTCTTTTACTGTATTTCCTATTACGTAAATACTGATGGCTAGTTTAAATGTGCGACTTTGAAATTTTGAATTAAATTTTGTATAACAGGTGAACATCAGCGGCAAGTAAAGGGTTAAGCTGTTGCCACACTACGGTACTGTTCTTCTCTCGTTGGCCCTCTTCCTGATCCTCACGCTTCCAGCTCTATTGCCTTTTTTCTTCTTTCCCACCCACTCTCTTCCACCCCCTCCTTCCCCAGTCACGCCCGCCTCTTCCCCTCCTTCCCCACCCCCATTCCCCCACGACCCTGACCTTTCTTGGCCCCAAGCGTGACAGCCCCTGGCCCCATCCCCTCCCCCTCTCCTACCAGTCCCCCTCCCCCTCAATCGTGTGCTCCGGTAATGTACAGAACATACTGACCCTCCTCCTCCTTTCCTCCCCTTCCCCCTCCTTCCCTTCCCCATGTTCTACAAACTCTCCCCCCAACCCCCTCGCCCCCTCTACGTTTCCTCTCTTTTTGCCCCCACTTTCCAGTCTACCCTTCTCCTTTCCTTCCTTCTTCTGTTCTCTTCTTCCTACCTTTCACCCCACCTTCCTTTCCCCAACCCCAAACCTTCCCCTCTCCCCCCGCCCCGCCAGGTTCATCTACATATACGCTCGATTGTCTCTGGCTGGGGTCGGGGTGGTCGTGAGTGAGTCGGGAGTTTTATGGCGAGAGAGAGAGAGAGAGAGAGAGAGAGAGAGAGGTACACACAAGTTATCGTACGTAGTTACACGGATACACCGAACACACAGACTTTACTACCCTTTTTTTTTTCACATAACTAGGCCTTAAACTTAAATGAACAACTTACTTTTCAATTTAAGCTTAAGAATGGGAGAGAAAAGCAGATGAAAGGAGGAAAATGGAGCAAGGAGACGAGAAGAGAGAAGGGAAGAAGACAGGACAAAACATGAAAAGAAGAGGGAAAGACATGAAGGAAAAGAAGAGGAAGAGGGAGACAGAGGACAAGAAGAGAGACAGGAAGAAGAGAGGACAACAGAAGAAAGGAAGATGGAATGACAAAGAGGAAAAGAAAAGAAGGGAAACAGAAGAGAAACAGAGAAATAGCAAGGAGATAGGACAAAGGAAGAAGGAGGAGGCAGTAGAAAGAGAAAGAAAGAGGAAGAAGAAGAGGGGACAAGGAGCAAGCAGAGGTGAGAGAGGACATGGCCAGTTCAAGTAGTTTATGGCGCAGTGAGGAGAGAGGAAGGACGAGGAAGTGGCGAAGAAGTGGATAAAAGGTGAAGGAAGAGAGAAAGAAAGAAGGACAAGAATTATGAAAGACGAAATAAGAGAGACAGAGAGAGAGAGAGAAGAAGATGAAAGATGAAGGAAGGGATGAGGATAAGACAGAAGAGGAGGAGGGAAAGTGAAGGAAAAGAGACACAGGGAGTGAAATGAAGAGGATGAAAGGTGAGGGAAGGGTTGATGATAAAAGAGAGTAAGAGGCCGGACGATGAAGGAAGATATGAGGATAAAGGAGAAGAGGGGAGGATAATGGACGATACACTGGCTTGCATATCCAGCTCGAAATTACAAGAATCTCTCTCTCTCTCTCTCTCTCTCTCTCTCACACACACACACATACAATTTAGATACTGTTCTCGGCATAAAAGTTGCATATATCCTTCGGTATTTAATCAGTCAGCATTTCACAACACACATAACTTGGTGAATCAGGTATATAATGTCTGAGATGCACTTTTCCCAACCCTGTCCATTGCCAACACAATTAACATTATTAGGTGTCAGAGCTGCACATGTACTTGCACATTTTACACAGGTCGCATTACACCAACAACCATGCCCTTGAAAAACTTGTGATATTTGGGGGATCACACACACACACACACACACACACACACACACACACACACACACACAATACTGCTGCTTTAATGTATATCTTCAGTATTTCCTTTTCCCTCATCCTTCCACCCTTTATGCATTTATTCCAACTACTACATCACTATTTTCTCCTTCACTCTTGTTGCCTACGGACGATTTTATTTATCTTCCATGACTCTTTTCTGTCTGGCTGGGTTTGATACAGCCTTCATTAACCCCTTCACTACCAAAGGCCTCTCATGTACTGAATATAATCGTGTGAAGGCAGCGAGAATACACCCAAACAACACGGCATTGCAGTGAATGGGTTGGGTGTATTCATTATCTGTACTACTGTAACCTTTCATTCTTCCCTACACTTTGTCGTTCTTTTATTCTTCCCTGCATTTTGTCCTTCTTCCATTCTTCCCTTCACTTTGACGTTCTTTCATCCTTCCCTTCATTTTCATTTTTTCATTCTTCCCTCCAATCTGTCCTTTTATTTTTCCATTCATTTTGTCAATACATTCTCCCCTTCATTCATTTTCCCCTTTATTCTTTCACTCTTCCTTCAGTACATGTCAGGGTCTCTCCCAGTAACATTCTAAGGGTTCTAACACTCACTCTTACTGAATAAAATCCCGTGAAGTCAGCTGGGGTGAAACACCGGAAATGCCCCACGTTGTTATGTTTACATCATCTCATTTCTTAACACATACTAAATTCCTTAAATTCTACCAGATTATATTCCACCATATAAGTTCAGCAGTAAAAATATTGATACATGTTGATTAAGAGTCCAGAGGGATAACAATGATTAGTATTCATTTTCTGCTAAAAAATATTGTTAAGAAATTAATTCGGCAGAGGTCGATTCCTTTACACCATAATACTATCTATCTATCTATCTATCTATCTATAGCCCGACGCCCTAATCCCGCAAAGGGTGGCCGCAGACAAAACGCCTCCAAGTCACTCTGTCACCCACCATTTGACTCCCCTCCCCCCAACTCACCCCCCTCTCCCTCATATACCTCTCAACTCCATCCCTCCACCTCATCCTTGGTCTACCTCTCCCTCTCCCTCCCTCCACCTCACCTACATACACCCTCTTAGTCAGTCTTTCATTCTCCATTCTCTCCACATGTCCAAACCACCTCAGTGTATTTCTCCTAATCTTTTCAACCACATCCATACAAGCTTTGATAATCTGGTTCACTGGCAGGGAATATCTGATGTCGTTATTTATCACAACACTTTTAAAAATATCTTGAAACAGAAATGTGGTGTAATGTGTGAAAATTCACTTGATCTAATGGAAAAAATATATATATAAACATCAACACAAGGAGGCCATCCGAACACTGTCCATAAATCACAGAGTTGTTCGTCGGGAAGAATGTGTTTATGTGCCCTCTGAAAATTACCACAAAAACCTCTAGGAATAAGCTATTTTCACCATTAAAAGTGTACGCTATAACGAAACATTAGTATCTAGAGTACCCGAACGAAGACTGATAAGGAAATAAGGGTATAAACACTGATTTAGAAGTTTGTTTACGTTCTCATTCGTCAACCTGCTCCTTTAAATGCCTCATCATAACATGTGAGTAAAGGACTGCAGCTGCTAGTGACTTAACTCTGGCCGTGTCCACCTCTTCACCAAGTTATCTACCATCCATGACTGAACTGCTACACATTCTTGTGGCTGGGACTCTCGGCAGTACACATTAACATGCCACAGTGGAATCAAGGTTGGTACTGCTGTTTTTTTTTTTTTTTAGTACACATTAAACTTAAGCCATAGTGGAATCAGGGTTGGTATTGCTGTGGTTTTTCATTAATTCGTTACCAAACACGCGCGGCCTTTTCATATTTTCCATCGAAATGAGTCTTTCACAGGTTATTTGTTATTTTTCCTGGAGTACCGTGCCATAGCTACTGGGCATTTTAATAAAGTCAATGAACGCTGAGGATTTAGAATGAATAATTATTCCACTGACGTCTACCAGTAGCTGGCCATATCTTGCGTCCCCAACACTTACTTTTAAAATTGAGAGATTGCTGTCATAGGTTGGATTATGTTTGGTGGTAGGTGGTGGCGACCGTCATTCGCTCACTTGATCTTTCCTCTCACTTTTCCTTACTCATTCCATTTTAGGCGACTTTACATTGTCAGCCTAATGGTTTCCTGTAAGCCAGGAAACAATTTACAGCGCTGGGTGGTAACCATATAACCAGCCTTTACGTGTTCCCTATGTGTTAACAGGTGGGTTGGCGTAGGATTAGTGTTCCTCCTCGTAAAACCACTAACTCAGAGACAAACGGCTACCCTTTACGGAATTATGGCGTCTGGCTATAGATAAACAGATTAACTCTGCTAATATCAATCAGTATTTAAATATGCACTAATACGTACTATTTTTGCCCTTACTGTATCATGTCACGCCTTTATTTACCCAATTTAGTGCAATTATGTTGTATGTATATATAAAGCAGTGAATTAGTGACGATTACCGTAGATTTAAAATCTCTCTCTCTCTCTCTCTCTCTCTCTCTCTCTCTCTCTCTCTCTCTCTCTCTCTCTCTCTCTCATCAGTAATTCCTTGTAATCTTGTGAATCCATCTAAACTCTTTCTTCCCTCCTTCCTCCTCTGTTCCTCCTCATCTTCCTCATTCCCTTGTCTGCAGTGTCCCTTCCCTTCCCTGTATCTTTCACTTTCGTCCTGATTTCATTCTCTCTCTCTCTCTCTCTCTCTCTCTCTCTCTTCCACTTAACTTGTCTTGATAGGGAAGATAGGCTTTGATCTCTTCTTCAGATGAGATCCAGAATATTGATAATGGAAGAGGATAAGGGTGAACTGTCCCCCCCATCTCTCTCTCTCTCTCTCTCTCTCTCTCTCTCTCTCTCTCTCTCTCTCTCTCTCTCTCTCTCTCTTATCCCAAGCTCATTAAAACGCCCAGAGAATTCATAAAGGCGTAAGAGTACAAGAGAATGAGAAGGTACTCGTGCGTAGGTGGGAGGCGTAGAAGGGTACCTGGCGTATGACACTGTAGAGGAGGAGGAGGAGGAGGAGGAGGAAGAAGAGAAGTAGAAGAAGAAGGAGAAGGAGGAGGAGGGGATGAAGAAGGAGGAAGAGGAGGGAATTAGTTAGCTAATGATGAAAGGAAATGATGATAATGATGATAATTATGATGATGATGGGAGGGGGAGAAAATCCAAAAGAGGTTCTGGAAGAGGAGGTGGGAGGAAATACTGAAGAGTGGAGGAAGTAAGGGCAGAGAAGGGTGGAATAAGTACGTACGAGGAGGAAAGGTATAAAAGTACTCATGATACGTAGATCACCTGAGCGTAAATGAGAAGCGTAGGAGAAAGACGAAGAGGAGGATGCCTAAAGGGTGAAAATGAATGAGGCACTGCTTGAGATGGAGAGACGGCAACTTTACGCCTAGCTGAAGTGAACAGGGTGTTGTGTTGGTTAAGGGTAAAGACAGGGATGATATCAGGTAACCGGTATTGTGTAAAGTGTAGGGAAGTGTAGTGTGGTGTTGTGAGGCGGACAGGGAGACGCATACATCCACTTGAGGCTCCTATGACTCACATCATCTCCATATAATCGTCTGACATTACACGTAGCTAGAATGTAATGCTAGAGGAGACGCGGCCATGTGAGGGTCTGAGGTAGAATATCAGGCAACTGGTGTGGTGTAAAGTGTAGTGTGGTGTTGTGAGGCGGGCAGGGAGACGCATGGTGTGGTGTAAAGTGTAGTGTGGTGTTGTGAGGCGGGCAGGGAGACGCATGGTGTGGAGTAAAGTGTAGTGTGGTGGTGTGAGGCGGGCAGGGAGACGCGTGGTGTGGTGTAAAGGTGTAGGCGGGCAGGGAGACGCGTGGTGTGGTGTAAAGGTGTAGTGTGGTGGTGTGAGGCGGGCAGGGAGACGCATACGTCAACCTCAGGACGCACGCTAAGACGCACACCATAAATCCTCGTACAGTCATGGACAGAGAAACCTGGACAGGTGAGGCGAGGCAAATATCATATTTTCTCTATTCCCCCGGCTTGTCCGTCACTCTTCGTTCACGACTCCTTTCCCCCATCCCCCCACCCCCCATCCCGTTTACCCTCCTCTTCATTAGCACCTGCCAGGCTGCCGTCCCCATCCCCCCTTCCCTGCCCCCATACACCCCAGTTCGCTAATCCGCCGACCTTGAACAGTGTGTGTGTGTGTGTGTGTGTGTGTGTGCATCCTTGACACAAGCAACTCCCTACATTTTTCCGATCACAACCCATCCCTCCCTCTTCCCTACGGCTACTCTGCTAAAACACACACACACACACACACACACACACACACACACACACATGAGAAGCTCATCTTCATTCTTCGTATAGGCTACGCAGCTGCTCTCTCTCTCTCTCTCTCTCTCTCTCTCTCAAGATTCTGTAGGAGTGAATATAAATGTCAATGCAAAGTATGCCTTTATTTTTGTGATATAAGTATTATAAAATAAAACTTAGGAATATATTTCAAGAAAACAACTGCAGTAGGCTGGTTGGCCCATGCGAGGCGACTCCTGATTTTAGATCTGCATATGAGAGAGAGAGAGAGATGTGAGGAGTGAACACTTGTCCCCCCATCTCTCTCTCTCTCTCTCTCTCAATAGTCTGTAGCAGTGAATAATAATGTCAGTGCAAACCATGCCTTTACTGTGATATAAGCATTACAAATTAAAACACTGGAACATATTTAGAGGAAACAACTGCAGGAAATCCTCTCGAGACGTCAGCATATGGAACTGTCATTATTTCCCTGCGGGCCAATTAACGTCCACCTTCATACTTGCCTACTCCCTTCTGCCACCATTTTCTCCAATTCTCCTCATCTTTACTTTCCAGTTCAGAGCATGCCATTTGTTATGATAATAATTGCACACACACACACACACACACACACACACACATATATATATATATATATATATATATATATATATATATATATATAAGACAGACAGAGACAGAGAGATGGTAGATGGGGGAGGGAGGAGGGAGAGAAGGATGGAAACAAGGGTTTAGATTGAGAGAGAGAGAGAGAGAGAGAGAGAGAGAGAGAGAGAGAGAGAGAGATGGTAGATGGGGGAAGGAGGAGGGGGAGAAGAAAGGATGGAAGCAAGTGTTTAGATTTCTCCTCATCTTTACTTTCCGATTCAGAGCATGCCATGAAATAGTCATGATAATAATTGCACACACACACACAGAGATATATATATATATATATATATAAGAGAGAGAGAGAGAGAGAGAGAGAGAGAGAGAGAGAGAGGTGAGAAGTGTCCACGTGTCCCCTGGGAATGGCCAGCCTTCCCGGGTCATATGGGTAGGACGGAGAGGAGGTGAGGGAAGGAAGGGGATGGGGGGGTTCGGTTCATATGGACGAAGATTTAGTGGAAAAATCGAAAAGGAAAAAGAAACTATCAGCTCAGCCCCTGAGTGTCCAGGGGGCGGATTCTGAAAGCTCAAAAATCCTCGCAAATCCACCATCTTTGGGCGTAAGAGCAACTTTTCACTTAAGTGCATATTCTGGAGGCTTAGAAAACGAGCGCAAACCCTATGCGGCGTTGTCAATTCTCCTCGTAGAGTTGCGCCATGTGAGGGGCAGCCCTAAGTACATCGTAAGCCTTATAACTCTCCTAGTTTTACAAATGTTGTAGCTCAAACATCCCTCAAATCCTGAGAATTAAATCATGCATCAATTAATCCTTAAATGCATACAACTGTTGCGATTTTTCAAAAAATAATAAGTACAAGTGGCAACAGACCGTCGTAGACGATGCCAGAATACCATAACGGAGCAAGTACTACTTCGACATATGTGGTAAAGCTATCATTGTCGGCCAATATTGCCTTTACTCCAAACAAATTATAGCCTATTGATACAATGTTCACAAAAATTCGATTAAACAAGCCACTGTTAAGAAGAAACTCATCTAAAATATGGTGATAACCTACATGACACAATGTCGAAAAAATAATGAATCAGCGCACTTATTTCTTCCTCAGAGAAGTTCATTGCTCTTCTGTACATAATATTTTGGTGGTCTTCCACTGGTTCAATACTGTCTTGGAAATTATGACTGGCGGTGTGGAAACATCGTCTGCTACCACTATGACGTCATACTCCGGTGTACTGTGATTGGTTACTCAGGTTTAAATAGAGAAACCTTCCGCTCCTTGATTGGCCAACACTTGCCCTGGCGCAACCTGGTGTTGGTCTTAAGATTGTCGTACAACACTCTCCAGAATACCACTTACCAAAACCTCGTATGCACATCGCAAAAGTTCTCGCAGATTTTCTCGTAACCCAGACGCCTTTCAGAATCCGCCCCCAGGTTTCTTTGTCCATGACTGTACCAGGTGAAGAGCAGGGAGGGGGGTGGGGGAAGGGGAGAGGAAGACAAAGGGATAGGAAGCTGAGGAAGATTTAGAGAGAGAGAGAGAGAAGGGAGAGTAGTGTTGGAGGGCGAAAAAGTGTGAAATTATACAGTACAAACAAGAAGAGAGGCAGACCTATAACAAGGTGGGGAGATAAGGTGCCAGAGTGTGTACGAGTAAGGCGGGGTGGTAGTGCGTTGTGAGAAGAGTCGTTACTGAGTAGGGACACAAACGCCAGGGCAACTATTTATATAGGATTATGGGCAGGTTTCTCCATAACCAAAGTATATTACAGTTCACTTTTGTCTGATTTAATATTTTTCATATTTTCCACTTAAATATTCAGCCAGGTTTGGTTGCTGTTTGGTAGATGGAAGGCGGATGATGCAACTAAACAAGCAGTCTTATGCATTACTTCTCTATCTATTGCCAGACGACTCAATCCCGTTTGGGGTGGCGGGCCACAAACAAATCGCCTCCAAGTCGCCCTGTCCCCCGCCATTTCGCTGCCCTACTCCCAACTCTTACCCCCCTCTCTCATATACCTCTCCACCCCATCCCTCCATCTCATCCTTGGCCTCCCCCTCCTTCTTCCCCCCTCCACCTCACTCAGGAGGGGAAGGAGGGAAGAGGGGGAGGGAGGGAAGGAGGGAGAGTTACAGCAGTTGCAAGAGTCTCCACAAAGATGAATCAGATCGCCTGGTGGTAGAAAGAATAAGAGAAGCAAGCCAACACTAACATGCCAACACCATCATGCTGAAGCGATTAATTCAGATGTGAGGGACGAATCTTACACGTTACTCTTGGTATTTGCAGACGATTTTTACTCAGCCGTGGCAGTAAAGGAACGAGGTAAAGAATGACCCCTGAACGTGAGATAAATTAATTCAGATGTGAGGGACGAATCTTACATGTTATTCATGGTATTTGCAGACGAGTTTTACTCAGCCGTGGCAGGAAAACGACAAAGTAAAGAATGACCCCTGAACGTGAGATAAATTAATTCGGGGACGGGAATGGATTTCTTCTTGAGGTTATCCATGTTAACTACAAACGGTTTTATTCAGCTTAGGAAGGACTGCTGGTACTGACAGGATCGAACACTGTTTATCCCATTACTGTAGTCTCTTATTTTACCTGTATATTATAGGATCGAACACTGTTTATTGCATTACGGTAGTCTCTTATTTTACCTGTATATTATAGGATCGAACACTGTTTATCCCATTACTGTAGTCTCTTATTTTACCTGTTTATTATTCTGGCTACCTGCAGACGGTTTTATTCTGCTATAGAAGGAGTTGACGTAAACACCTCAGCTTACTCCAGTACTCTTGCATGTACTTCGTATTATTCTTATTATCTACAGAAAGATTTACTCAACTCGCCAACAAAAGAACCGGGAGGGTAAAGAATGATCCCCGAACGTGAGATAAATTAATTCAGGTACGGGGCCGGGTTTTTGTGGACGCAGCAGCAGCCGCCAAGAGAGGCCAAGACAGCCACACGGAAAAAGGCCCCTCGCCCTGCCCAGGAAATGTGCGGGTAAAGGACATCCTGAATTCTGGACGGGTGGCCGCGAATTTGGCGATAAGGAGTTTGCGAAAAGAAATCAAGGGGCTGAGATAGAGGTTAAGAGGTTGAGACAGGAGTTGTTAGGGGTTGAGAGAGGGGTTACTGGGAGTTGAAGGGTTGTGAGAGGGGTTACTGGGAGTTGAAGGGTTGTGAGAGCGGGGTTGTTGGCGGAAAAGTAGGTGGAGCAACGGGCAGGGGATTTGTGTGTTAATGGTGAGAAAAATGTGTTGAGAGAGAAAACGAATGAGAAAAAGGCTGGGCCTGGGAGAGTAGTTATGGGGGTTAGAAAGCGTTATTAGGGGATGGAGTGAAGGGTTATTAAAAAAAAAATGAAAAAGAGGTTACAAGATTAAGGAGGTTGAAAGAGGGGCTGAGGAGGAGAGAAAGAGACTGAGAGATAAAGGAAGTGCTGAAATCTGGACGGGTGAGTTGAAATTTGGCCGAAAGGAGATTGAGAGATTGGTCATTAGGGGATTGAGAGAGGAGTTATTTTGGGGATTTTAGAGAGAGAGAGGTGGGGGGGGGGGTATACGTCTTGATGGTGAGTGTGTATCAAGTAAGCAGATTGCATACCGTGGGAGTGGCATCCTTCCTGAAGTGTATGGCACCACCAACACAAAAATGCCGACCAGATTTCAATAACCTAAGTGCTCGGACTGGGGGGAGAGGGTGGAGGACATAATAGGGAGAGGGAGAGAGAACGGAGTGTGGGGAGGGGAGAGGGGTGTGGGAGGTTGTGATGGTGATGCGAGGGGGTGTAAGGGTAGGGGGAGGATAGGGCAAGGAGACGAGGAAGACTGAGGGATTAAAAAGAATGTGAGGTGGGGGAATGACGAGGAAGGAAGGAGAAGCAGGATGAGGATGAGAGAGGAAAGAGAGAGGGGAGGCTGTGGGGGAGCAAAAAAGGGAAAGGGGTGTGGGGGAAGGGGTCGAGAAGGGAAAGGGAGGAGGAAGCTGAGGGAGCGATAGGAGGGAGAGAAGGAATAGGGAAGAGAGGGGAGTGGGGAAGTTAGAAAAGTTGAGAGAGGATGAAGAAGGAAGAGGGAGGAGAGGTGGAGAGAGGGAGATGAGTATAGGGGAAGGGAGAGGGGGAGAGGAGGGGGACAAAGACAGGTGATACAGAGATAGAGGAAATTAGTTGACATGGCAAAATAAAAACAGGGGTGAGAAAATAAAAATATGCAGATGAGATGGATTGTCATTACGTGGAGTGACTACTGGTGGAGAGAGAGGCGAAGTACAAGAGGAGGGATGGAGGGCAGGAAGGAAAGGAGGAGAGGAAAAGTGCAGGAGGAAGAAAGAAGGGTGGGAGTCTTTACGTGGGAATTTTGTAAGAAGGTAGGCAGGGGAAAATACTGCTGGTTGATGGGCCTGTGAAAAGTAGGTATACCCTTTCTCAGGAAACATGAAGGAGAGAATTTTACAAAGCCTTTGCCAAAATCGGAGCACGAGTGACCGTGTGAAGGATTAAGAGGTCCCCTCGGGATTCTGGACCTTCCTCCTTCCCTCTTCCGTTTTCTTTCCTATACACACACACACACACACACACGACGCTTAAATAATAAAACAATGTGTAGCCTCTATTTATCTGTCAGTGTCCTGATATCGGTCCATATGAGGAGGGATGGAGGATGGGAGTGGCCCGGGTCGGAATGTGGGGAGGGGTTGGGAAGCCATGAAAGACGAAGAAAAATTATTTTATTTTATTTTATTGTTTTATTACTATTCTTTATGAAAAAACATAAACTGATTTACAATAGTATTACTGATCGAAGGATCAACAGTAGCATTTCCTCTATAAATATTCATTATATTCTAAAATTTACATTGAAAATACAATCTCTCTCTCTCTCTCTCTCTCTCTCTCTCTCTCTCTCTCTCTCTCTCTCTCTCTCTCTATCACTCGATATTCATGTCTCCCTCATCTAAACCTTCTTCACTGGTGGAATCCCCCTGCCCCCATCCCGTCACTATGAAAAAACATACACACACACACACACACACACACACACACACACACACACACACACACACACACACACACACACACACACACACACACACACACACACACACACACACACACACACGACGCTTAAGTAATAAAACAATGTGAAGCCTCTATTTATCTATCAGTGTCCAGCAGGGGCGCACCAAGGAATTTTCTAAGGGGAGGTCCTCATTTGCCAGTTTCCTGAAGTTTACATATAAGTTTTATAGTTCTAAGTTGTATATATATATATATATATATATATATATATATATATATATATATATATTCTGATAGAATGATAGATTTTTTGGTAGGTCGTCAGTTATTTAAAAAAACGTGTGTGTGTGTGTGTGCAAATGTTGTGTATGTGGGCAAAAAGCTAGGTGAAGAGAGGGGATGGGGATGGATAGGAAGGCAGGAAGGATGATGTTTTGAGTTCAGGGGGGGTGGGTCTGCATGCTAGAGAGAGAGAGAGAGAGAGAGAGAGAGAGAGGTGAGGAGTGGCCACTTGTCCCCTGGGAATGACCAGCCCCCCCCCCTCTCTCTCTCTCTTTCAAGGTTCTGTAGTAGTGAATAATAATGTCAATGCAAAGTATAACTTAACTGTGATATAAGTATTATAAAATAAATAAAACATTGGAATATATTTATTGAGAACAACTACAAGAAGTCCCCTCGTGACGTCAGCATGTGGAACTGTCATTAATTCCCTGTGGGCCAATTAACGTTCACCTTCATACATGTCTACACCCTTCTGCCACAATATTCGCCATAGATTCCACAATATTTCACCTCATCTTTACTTTCCAATACAAAGCATACCATTAGTCATGATAATGATTGCACACACACACACACACACACACACACACACACACACACATACGAGAGAGAGAGAGAGAGAGAGAGAGAGAGAGAGAGAGAGAGGCTAGATGGGGGAGGGAGGAGGGAGACAAGAAAGGACGGAAGCAGAGGTTTAGAGAGAGATTCAGTCAGGAGGTGCTGTGACCTGAAATGGCAACTTATAAATTCTTGATGACAGGCGAATCAAGCTCAAAAAAAAATAAAATAAAATAAAATAAAAGGAATAATATGCTATTAAATCTAAATATACAACGAATAACTGGTCCAATATTTTTCGTTTATTTTTAGCGCTTTGTAACAAAAAAAAAAAAAAAGTTGCATCCAAAAACAGGAACCACAGTTCATATTGACCTGTGAGCATAGCGGGTCACTTATACCCATTCATTGATTGTGTGTGTGTGTGTGTGTGTGTGTGTGTGTACGCGTCTCTTGCCCTCAGGGTTGTCCCTGGCCAGCTTGTATTCCCACAGGTCGTTAAATCAGATGCCTTCGGCCTTTGACAGTGACTTTGGAGTAAAACAGACGATATTCTACATTCGTTTTTCCTGAGACAGACTATAGTTAGGTTGGCCAGTAGGTAAGTAGGCTGGTAGGTAAAGAATCACTATGTATATGCATGAAGGAAGGTAGGTAAGTAGTAGACAGAAAGGCAAGTAATCTAATAGACAGGTAGATGGTTAAATCGATATAAACAAAAGTGTGAGAGACAAAGGGAGACGTGGGAGGTCAAGGCCTTCTAAAATTAGAAGGCCTCTCCGATCCTCTTGTGACGTCAGCCGCGTAGGTCAGGGGCAAGGTGCGTGGTCAGGTAGCGGTCTCTTTGTTGTGTGTGTGTGTGTGTGTGTGTGTGTGTGTGTGTGTGTGTGTGTGATGTTTAAATATTATATATTAATAGCCTTATTGGTACTCAATAATTTGATTCACGTGAAAAATTTACAATGGTAAAAGAAGAGTTACTACAAAAGAAACGTATGTAGTGACATCTGAAATCTGGCATAATTTATTGTATATATATATATATATATATATATATATATATATATATATATATATATACATACATATATATATATATATATATATATACATACATATATATATATATATATATATATATATATATATATATATATATATATACATACATATATATATATATATATATATATATATATATATATATATATATATATAAATCATATACGTATTGGGGCTGTTATATTGGAGGTATATTGGGGCTATTATATTGGTGGTATATTGGGGCTGTTATATTGGTGGTATATTGGGGCTGTTATATTGGTGGTATATTGGGGCTGTTATATTGGTGGTATATTGCGATGTTATATTGGTGGTTTATTGGGGCTGTTATATTGGTGGTATATTGGGGCTGTTATATTGGTGGTATATTGGGGCTGTTATACTGGTGGTATATTGGGGCTGTTTTATTGGTGGTATATTGTGATGTTATATTGGTGGTATATTGGGGCTGTTATATTGGTGGTATATTGGGGCTGTTATATTGGTGGTATATTGGGGCTGTTATACTGGTGGTATATTGGGGCTGTTTTATTGGTGGTATATTGTGATGTTATATTGGTGGTATACTGCGATATTATATTGGGGCTGTTATATTGGTGCTATATTGCTGGTATTACATTGGGGTGTTACATTGGTGGTATATTGGGGCTGTAATATTGGTAGTATATTGGGGTGTTATACTTAGAATCTTACTGTGTATTGGGGTGTTATATTGATGGTATACTGGAGGTATTATATTGGGCCTCTTATATACGGGGTGAACAAGGTAATGCAGATTTCGTTTGAATTCGATTCAGTTTCTTTATAGAGGAAAGCTGTGGAGATATGTAGGAAAAATGAAGGGTTATATATTCCTCTCTTATCCAGCTCCAGCCACGTGTGTGTAATGGCTTTGGTCCTACACCCTAGCATGGCTAAGGCCTCATTTTTCTTATATTCAGTACAACTACGATGACTTAAAGCTTCTCACTGTACTCTCTACACTTTTCTGATAATAATGAACAGAAAATAATGTTGTACTTACCCTGCTGTTGCGATTTGGAGTGAACTGGTCGCGCTTAATGGCACGTAGCCACGTGGAGGCAAGTTCTTTATCTTGCGGGAAGATACACTTACTTTTGTTCCATTTTTATAATTTCCCTTACATCTGGGAACACAACACATGTAAGGCATTATTACCTTAATAAAACATACAAATAATGTAAATATCAGTATATAATACAATGTTTTTCCTTCCTTATTGTTATTGAACACACAGCGTGACCTCTCCCGACCATAGCTGACCCAACACTACCTAGTACGTCACGGCTTACCGTCCCCCCCACCGACGAGGCCTTCTAATTTTAGAAGGCCTGGGGGGGGGCTGGTCATTCCCAGGGGACAAGTGGTCACTCCTCACCTCTCTCTCTCTCTCTCTCTCTCTCTCTCTAGCATGCAGACCTACCCCCCTGAACTCAAAACATCATCCTTCCTGCCTTCCTATCCATCCCCATCCCCTCTCTTCACCTAGCTTTTTGCCCACACACACACACACACACACACACACACACACACACACACACACACACACACACACACACAAACACGTTTTTTTTAAATAACTGACGACCTACCAAAAAATCTATCATTCTATCAGAATATATATATATATATATATATATATATATATATATATATATATATATATATATATATATATATATATATATATATATATATACAACTTAGAACTATAAAACTTATATGTAAACTTCAGGAAACTGGCAAATGGGGACCCC
>NW_027643690.1:55000-82243 GCF_032717465.1 Coenobita brevimanus
GGAAAGCTGTGGAGATATGTAGGAAAAATGAAGGGTTATATATTCCTCTCTTATCCAGCTCCAGCCACGTGTGTGTAATGGCTTTGGTCCTACACCCTAGCATGGCTAAGGCCTCATTTTTCTTATATTCAGTACAACTACGATGACTTAAAGCTTCTCACTGTACTCTCTACACTTTTCTGATAATAATGAACAGAAAATAATGTTGTACTTACCCTGCTGTTGCGATTTGGAGTGAACTGGTCGCGCTTAATGGCACGTAGCCACGTGGAGGCAAGTTCTTTATCTTGCGGGAAGATACACTTACTTTTGTTCCATTTTTATAATTTCCCTTACATCTGGGAACACAACACATGTAAGGCATTATTACCTTAATAAAACATACAAATAATGTAAATATCAGTATATAATACAATGTTTTTCCTTCCTTATTGTTATTGAACACACAGCGTGACCTCTCCCGACCATAGCTGACCCAACACTACTGCGGCTTGCGGCTTACCGTCCCCCCCACCGACGAGGCCTTCTAATTGTAGAAGGCCTTGGCTGGGGACGCGCCAGACGAGAGAATATGATACGTCATGCGCGTCCCCAGCCCGTCTCTTCTGGCCTCTCGTCCCCAGCCACTCTGTCTGTCTGTCTCTCTGTTCTTTCTGTCCATCTGTCTGTCTGTCTGTCTGTTTCTGTCTATCTGTCTGTCTGCCTGTTTCTCTGTCTCTGTCTGTCTTTCTGTCTGTCTGTCTTTCTGTCTGTCTGTCTCTTTGTCTGTCTGTCTGCTTGTCTGTCTGTCTGTCTCTTTCATTCTGTCTGTCTTCCTGTCTCTCAGTCTGTCTCTGTCTGTCTGTCTGTCTGTCAGTCCCTCTCTCTCTCTCTCTCTCTCTCTCTCTCTCTCTCTCTCTCTCTCTGTCTATCTGTCTATCTGTCTGTCTGTCTGTCTCATCAGTGCCACCACGTGAAGGCGTGTCTATAGTGTTTGTGATAAAAGTCTACGTAGACAGAGGCGAATGGGAGAAGGCTGTGGTATTGGACTGTTGGGGGTACTGTTGATATTTTCTGCCTTTTTTTCTCATATACAGAGTGAAACTAAAGCTTTATTAATCCTCAGATACGCACAAACGTGATCTGCTACGAGTATGGCTGATAACAAAATATGTCATCAGAATAGCGGCCAGAAAAAAAAAATCGTTGCTTCTGCTACTAGTGGATGTTATTACAGTCAACCGAGAAAGCCCGATGAAGCTGTGTGTTTGGCCAGTTTATATATCTGTCTATCAGTCTGTCTGCCTGCCTGACCGCCTGCCTGTCTGCCTTTTCTGCTTCCCTGACTGCCTGCCTGTCTGCCTTTGTCTGCCTGCCTGTCTGTTAGCAAGATTATAAGGAAAAGTCAGCAGAAGCGTGGCACTCTTTTGAGTGAAGTTGACTTCATAGCACATTATATTTGTGCCGCAGCTTTAATAGCATGTCTTCTTATGTATAACCAAGGTCCTTTGACGAATAGTGAGCTAACACACACACACACACACACACACACACACACACACACACACACACACACACACACACACACACACACACACACACACACACACACTCGCACACACACACACACACACACACACACACACACACACACACACACACACACACACACACACACACACACACACACACACTAATAAAGATGATTTGGCTCAACTGAAAGAACAGGCAGTATCAAAGAACTGATGAACAATATCCTGCCTTACCTTTGTTTATCTCGGATAGATGGGCAAGCTGTTGAAACACTATCAACACTGAGAATAGACACACAGCTCGAGCGTCCTCCCCCTCTCACGGTTAGAGGGTGACTGACGGGATTCGAAGCTCCTTGTTTTGTTTTGTTTTAATGCAAGAAAGAAGGAATCAAAGGCCAGGAGGCCGCAAACCGTTCCTTCCAAGACAAAAACAAAAACAATACAAAAGAGAGCCAAATTCACGATCCGTTTATTTCGAGATGCCTGGACACACTGCGTCTGAAACACCGGAGATCATAGGGAGTAGGGAATACAGACAGAGGGAGACAGTTCCAGAGTTGACCTGTTGCATAAATGAAGGACTGGAAGTAACGGTTAACTCTTGGATTAGAGAGCTGGACAGAAAAGGGATGAGAGTTTGTTGCTAGACGGGTGCTACGCACCCGTCGTAGAGGTGGAGGGATGCAAGCAGACAGGTCAGAGGAGCAGTGACCATTGAAGTAGCGATAGAAGAGAGATAAAGATGCAACAGTGCGGCGAAGAGACAGAGGTTGAAGGGAGCCAGTAAGAGGTGGAGAGTTTATGAGACGAAAAGCCTTTGACTCTACCCTACTGAGTAGAGCTGTATGTGGGGAGCCTCCCCGCACATGAGAGTTGTACTCCACACAGGGGCGAATAAAACTGAACTCTAGTTCGAAATAAAATGCTTGTTTTTATTATGCTGATTAATATTTATCTTTAATATTAATCCTTTCTATATATCTATCTATGGACGCCTTCATCGGGTAAGGAGTGACCACAAACAAATCGTCTCAATGTTGCCCTGTCCCCTGCCATGTCGCTACCCTCCCCCAACTTACACCCTCCCTCTCATATACCTCTCTCCTCCATCCCTCCATCTCTTCCTCGGTCTCCCCTCCCTCTCCCCCCCTCCACCTCACTCACATACACTCTCCTCGTCAGTCTCTCACTCTCCATCCTCTCCACCTGGCCAAACTACCTCAGTGTGTTTCTCCTAACGCTTCCTATCAAATCCACATTCACACCACAACGCTCCTTCACTTCCTCATTTGTCAGTCTGTCTCTCCACGTAACTCCACATGCTCCTCACTCACATACACTCTCCTCGTTAGTCTTACACTCTCCATCCTCTCCACATGGCCAAACCATCTCAGTGTGTTTCTCCTAACGCTTCCTGTCACATCCACATCCTCACCACAACACTCCTTCACATTCTTATTTGTCAGTCTGTCTCTCCACGTAACTCCACATGCTCCTTTCAAATTATATATGCTTGAATACAAATAAATGGCTTAAATACCCTTTGTTTTCATCTAAGGGAACTGGACAAGAGGAAGGGAAGTTATTGGATTTAAACGTATAAAGACGAGTTATTTCTATCTTTCTTTTCACCCGAGGGGACTGGGCAAGAGTAATTTCCATGGCAATTACTACTGAAATATAAGGTATTTTCACTGGGTCAAATAATCTATTGTTAGCCCAAATAGTTTAGAAGAAATTGTTATAAATGCTGAAATAAATATACACAACTTAAAGATGTGTTTCTTTCACCTAAATTGGGTATGGATTTCTTGGGGGGTGTTTATGTAGGGTGGTTTATATATTACGGTACTGGATGGACTACTACTACTAATGATGATGATGATGCTACGGCTGCTGCTGCTGTTGCTACTGCTACTACTACAACTGCTACTACAACTACTACAACCGCTGCTACAACTACTACTATACTTAGTACGAGTATGGCTGAAAACAAAATGTGTAATGAGAAAAGCGACGAGAAAATTATCTTTTTTTTTCTGCTACTAGGGGGTGTTATTACACCCAACAGAGAAAGCCCGATGAAGCTGTGTTTGGCCCGGTTTATATATCTGTCTACCAGTCTGTCTCCCTGTCTGCCTGCCTGCCGGCCTATCTGTCTACCTTTGTTTGCCTGCCTGTCTGTTAGCAAGATTATCGGAAAGAGTCAGCAGATTATCCTGTTTTTTTATTTAGATTTTGAATAAACTATTCCGTACAAGTCCTTACAATCAGAGAAACGTTGTCGCTGGAAAGCAGAGCAGGAAGAGTCAGCGGACAGTGATCAGTTTTTCGCAGTTACCCATCCATTTTACTGCTTTTCTCTGAACTGAAAGACCACCCCAACTTAGTCTGTGGCGTCACAAAAGGTGCGCGGGGAAGTCATGTAACCAGATCATCTCTGTCATTAGAACCTGAATTAGGTTAGGATGAAGTAATTCGACATTTGCAGCATTCAGTAAAAGGTCAGGGGTAAAAGACAAGGATAAAGGTTCAGTCAGCCGTCGTGTCCGAGACAGAGACTCATCATTCTCGAAGCATTGTAATCAACAAGTAATAAACAGTAGCTCAGAGATAGACTCCGTGGAGAGAGTGCATCAGTACATCACGTCTACACGATTATTTTATTTTCTCTTGTCATACTTCAGAACCACAGGTGTTTAGTGATAAAGTGGACGGGCGTTTGAACCGAGTGTGAGACACAAGTGTTGTTGGCGTCACTTCATAGGCTGTTGCTTGGATTTGCTGGATTTCCCTCCATTGTCCTCCTTACTGCGATCTTGCCTTGTTCCCGCTGCACCCTCCAAAGGTATGCTATTTGGCTTCTGCTAATTCTGTACTCGTTTTACTCTAACTTGGCCCAAATTTTCCATCCCTTCAACCTGAATGCTGAGTTGTAGCAATAGATTAATGCTAGAAAATGTAAGTCACAAAAAAGTGGTATGGACAGAGAGCCGTAGCGTTGTCCGTTTCTGCCAATGACCCATGTGAAGTAAGCTGCAAAAAGGACGAAAATTTGGGCCATTTACAATGAAAAAATAATATACTGCGTGATACAATGATAATCTAGGACGTTGTGGAGAGTTGAGAAGTTTGTGGTTTGCAATAGAGGGACAGGAAGACAGAGACAGACAGATAGAAGACAGACAGACGCAGGGTAAGGAGACAGACAGAGGAGACGAAACGTCGCGTTATTATGAGTGTAGTTGACTTCATAGAACATTGCATTATAGTTGTGCCCAAACTTTAATAGCACGTCTTCTTATGTATAACTAAAGTCATTTGATGTGTAGTGAACTAACACACACACACACACACACACACACACACACACACACACACACACACACACACACACACACACACACACACACACACACACACACACATGCAACTACATCAAACCGTTCATGCCTTACTCCACCGTGAACACAACACATCCACATACCCAACAACACCCCCCACACACACACATACATAACCACACACAACCACATACTCGTATAACCACACACACACACACACACACACACACACACACACACATATATACATACATAACCACACACAACGACATACTCGTATAACCACACACACACACACACACACACACACACACACACACACACTGCAACCACATCAAACCGAACATCCCTTACCCCACCGAACACACAACACATCCACATACCTAACCACACACACACACACACACACACACACACACTGCAACCACATCAAACCGAACATCCCTTACCCCACCGAACACACAACACATCCACATACCTAACCACACACACACACACACACACACACACACACACACACACACACACACACACACATAACCACACAAAACCACATATTCGTATAGCCACACACACACACACACACACACACACACACACACACACACACACACACACACACACACACATACACAAACACAAGTATTCTATGATGGGCCTTGCTGATAGAGTTGTGTGTGTGTGTGTGTGTGTTGAGGTGGGCAGGTTGCCATGGTAACACAGATGCCCTGCACCAGCCAAGCTAACACCATACGTATTGCCCACTGAGTCTCACACTTTATATAAAACATCTCTGTACTCATATCTGATCCCAATATTGCAGTTTTTTTTTTTTCATCACAATACGGTAAAACATACTCGAACTTGATTTTTGAAAATGATCCATGAATATTAAAGTTTTCTGTGGCAAGAAATGAAGAAGGTGTTTGGTGGTGGGGTGGAGTGGGTGTCTAGCGGTGCATTGTGGTGAGACACATACACCCACAGGCACATAATTACACACACACACACACACACACACACACACACACACACACACACACACACACACACACGTACAAATACACACACGTACACTGAGGAAGGGTGAGGCAGAGACTGGCAGGGAGAGGCAGAAACGGGTGGGAAAAAGCAGGGAGAGGGAGGCAGAGCCAGGGTGAGGCAGGGAGAAGCACTGTAGTGAATATAATGTGTCTGTGTTTTTGTCTTTAGCTGTAGGCAATGACGGAGAGAGAGAGAGAGAGAGAGAGAGAGAGAGAGAGAGAGAGAGAGGGGGGGAGGGGAATCACACAGACGTTTCGATCCAGAAAAGCTGGTCAAACCTTAGCAGAAAAAATTATATCTTGGCCATAAGAAGGGATTTTTTTCATGACAGTTTTTCTTTTTTAATACACACACGATTGTGAACAGGCATAAGAGTAACTACGTATACACACACACACACACACACACACACACACACACACTCTCTCTCTCTCTCTCTCTGCTGCTCCAAGGAAAGTCATCAAACGTCACTATAGCTGTGGTACCCTCCGTCTGAACCTACTTTCTACCCACTGACCTACTCTCCCCATTCCTCTCTCATTTTCCGCAGTCTCTTCCCACTCCCCTTCCACTGCCACTCTCCCCACTCCCCTCTCATTATCCCCGCTCTCCCCATTCCCCTCTCACACTCCTCACACCCTCTCTCATTTTCTGCAATCCTTTCCCACGTCCACTCTGCCTACTCCCCCCACTCCCCTCTCACTTTCCCCACTCCCCTCTCACTTTCCCCACTCCCTTTCCCGTCCGACTCTCCCCATTTCAATATAGTCGTGTGTGTGTGGGGGGGGGATGAAGGGTGGCATACGGATGTGGGGGGGGTGTTGTAGAAATGCGTGTTCATAGGCGCCTACGTGTGTGTGTGTGTGTGTGTGTGTGTGTGTGTGTGTGTGTAGAGGGTGGTTGAAGGGTGGCATACGGATGTATGGGGGGGGTGTTATACAAATGCGTGTGTTCATGGGCGCCAAGGGTGGCAGTACGGTACGGTACGGAAAAAATATCATAATTCCGATAGTTTAAAAATACCGCACCGTAGTTTCGTTGCATACATAAAGAACCGTACCGTCTATCTATCTATCTATCTATAGCCCGACGCCCTAATCCCGCAAAGGGTGGCCGCAGTTTAAGCGCCTCCAAGTCACTCTGTCACCCACCATTTGACTCCCCTCCCCCCAACTAACCCCCCCTCCCTCATATACCTCTCAACTCCATCCCTCCACCTCATCCTCGGTCTACCCCTCCCTCTCCCTCCCTCCACCTCACCTACATACACCCTCTTAGTCAGTCTTTCATTCTCCATTCTCTCCACATGTCCAAACCACCTCAGTGTATTTCTCCTAATCTTTTCAACCACATCGTACTGGTGCGATAAAATGAAATTTCCTTCCGAACTTTCGTAGCTAATTTCGTACTGTACGTC
Source organism: Coenobita brevimanus (assembly GCF_032717465.1). NCBI lineage: Eukaryota > Metazoa > Arthropoda > Malacostraca > Decapoda > Coenobitidae > Coenobita > Coenobita brevimanus. The sequence goes on from NW_027643690.1 coordinate 62,320, forward strand.
TGCCATTACGTTTCTGTGAAAATTAATCGATAATATAAATTATTTTTGCAAGCAATTCCTCGTCCAGTTTCAATACTCACTTATTATATTTGTGTTTTTTGCTGTTAGGGGAAATTATATATATATATATATAGTGTGTGTGTGTGTGTGTGTGTGTGTGAGGTAATTGACCTAACATTTGATTTACATTCATATGGCAATGGGATTAAATAAAATTAAGGATTACTGATTTGGATTGTACTAGAATTTTCTTTGAAAAATTGTGTTTAAATCAGACTATGATAAAACTCAACCACTTAACGGGTCAAGTAGCAATGCTGCAGCCGGCCCTACAGTAAATACCTAATCCAAATCATTATTTATATACTATTGTATAATCCAATCTATAAATTAATCACTTAACTCTGTAGGCCTACAGTGGGCAAGGAATATACGAGATACGTACAGCAAAACAAATGTTAAATAATAGAAGTATCTATCTATCTATCAATTGCCAGACGCCATAATCCCATAAGGGGTGGCCACTTGACTTTGGGTTACCTATTTTACAGGGAGGGGCACTAAGCCTCCACCAACCCACTTGTTGACATGTAGGGAGCACGTATGGGTTGATTATATGGTAACCACCCAGCGTTGTAAATGGTTTCTTGGCTTACAGGAAACCATTTGGCTTGTCACTCAATGTAAAGCCAACTGTGAAGGAAAGAAAAGCAATAAGAAGTGACAGGAAAGATGGAAGAAATAGGAAGAGAGGAGAACAGACAGAAAAAGAATGATAAAGGCTAAGGAAGAGGTAGGTATCACTACATCAAGTGAGTGGATGATGGTCGCCACCACCTACCAGATTATTACCCAAGTGCTAAAATATGGTGCTGATCTCAGTGACGTGCCTTGGAAATGATGCTGGCAGCGGATTCTGAGAGGTGTCTGGATTACGAGAAAATCTGCGAGAACTTTTGCGATGTGCATACGAGGTTTTGATAAGTGGTATTCTGGAGAGTGTTGTACGACAATCTTAAGACCAACACCAGGTTGCGCCAGGGCAAGTGTTGGTCAATCAAGGAGCGGAAGGTTTCTCTATTTAACTCTGAGTAACCAATCACAGTACACCGGAGTATGACGTCATAGTGGTAGCAGACGATGTTTCCACACCGCCAATCATAATTTCCAAGACAGTATTGAAGCAGTGGAAGACCACCAAAATATTATGTACAGAAGGGCAGTGAACTTCTCAGAGGAAGAAATAAGTGCGCTGATTCATAATTTTTTCGACATTGTGTCATGTAGGCTATCACCATACTTTAGATGAGTTTCTTCTTAACACTGGCTTGTTTAATCGAATTTTTGTGAACATTATATCAATAGGCTATAATTTGTTTGTAGTAAAGGCAATATTGGCCGACAGTGCTAGTTTTACCACATATGTCGAAGTAGTACTTGTTCCGTTATGGTATTCTGGCATCGTTTACGACGGTCTGTTGCCACTTGTACTTATTATTTTTTTGAAAAATCGCAACAGTTGTATGCATTTAAGGATTAATTGATACATGATTTAATTCTCAGGATTTGAGGGATGTTTGAGCTACAACATTTGTAAAAATAGGAGAGTTATAAGGCTTACGATGTACTTAGGGCTGCCCCTCACATGGCGCAACTCTACGAAGAGAATTGACAACGCCGCATAGGGTTTGCGCTCGTTTTCTAGGTCTCCAGAATATGTACTTAAGTGAAAAGTTGCTCTTACGCCCAAAGATGGTGGATTTGCGAGGATTTCTGAGCTTTCAGAATCCGCCCAGGTCTAGATTTTCCTTGGTGAATACTGATATGAAATAATTATTTAGGATGGAGCACATTTCTTGATCTTCACTGGTAATGTCACCTGATTCTGTTCTGAGTGGTCCTATCCTATCTTTATTTTTCGTACGGTACAATTGATAAAAACCCTTGGGGAGATGAAAGGGGGAAAGGAGGTAGGATACAGGAAAGAACACAGACGACATAAGAAAGAGGAAGTGTAAGGAGATGTCGAAAAGAGAAGAAGAGGGAAAGAAATACACGGGGAAAAGGGAAAGAAGGGAGAGAAAGAGAAGTGAGAAAGAAAAGAGAAAAACGTGAAAGAAAAGATAAAGGGAAAGGAGAGAGGAGAGGAAAGGAGAGAGGAGAGGAAAGGAGACACGAAAGCGGGAGGAGAGAAGAGAAAGAGAGGAGAAACGAAGCAAAGAGAAGGGTGGTGAGAAAATTGATTGAGGTGTAAAGTGGGGAAGCGATTAGAGAGAGAGAAAGGAAGGGGAGAGAGGGTTGTGGGGGGGTAAGGATTACAGGAGTGAGAGAGAGAGAGAGAGAGAGAGAGAGAGAGAGAGAGCGAGGGGGGGGGGAAACAAATAGAGACACTGAACGATAAACAACGGCACAGTGACGAAGGCATGAGAGGAATTGCAGAACCTAAATTTTTTGCATCATTTCGTTCTGTTTTTTAAATCTCTTTATCGTCTTTTTTTCTTGTCTCAGTCAGCTCCAACCTTCTCCTTGCTTATCTCTCTCCTCTCCTCCTCCTTCATTAACCTAGGAAGCATTCTCTATTTTCAACTCTCTCTTCTTTCATCGCTCCTCTACGCCAATCTACACGTCGGGGTTGCCAGGTATCGCATAATTTTTCACATTTGTTTATACTTTTCTTATTTCTGGCCTTATTTTTCGTGCTACATTATTCATTTACGTATCATATTGTTCTCAGTGTGATTTTCTATAAGGCTACATGCATTTAAGGTTGAACGGAATACAGCATTACCAATACAATAACACAATGAACAATAACATGTGAAAAAAACATAGGCAGCTGGTGTAAATGTGTATACTGTATTTTCGACGTTATTTTTTGTGCTATTTTATTCATTTTAGTCTCTTTTTCTTCGTAAGTGTTTGTCCTGCAATAAAATGAGTATAAAATAATGAGCAAACAGCCAACATCACGATTACTAACACCGTAAACAGCGTAAAAAAGACCAGGCGCGCTCCATCAGCGCGCCTTCTCGTAAATATTGATACTCATGTTTTATTTTCAGACGATATTTTGAGTGCTATTTCGTTCATTTTAGTCTTGAACTGTTCGTACGAGTTTGTTCTACAGTAACAAGGCATTCAAGAATGAACAGAACACGAACATCACTGGTACTAACACAGTACATGCAGCAAAAGGATAAATATACTGTACTGTTTAAGCATTCGTTAGAAAAATAAAGAACCTCTATACAGTACGTATATCTCATGTAGAATGGGAAGACATTGGCGCGCATTTAAACCTAGTCCCATGAACAGTGAACAGCAAATGTTTTTGGCGACTCACCACCAAAAATTTAACTTTCTACCGAGTGGGTGTTAGCGCCGAACCAACACCAACCAACCAACCCCAACCACCAACCAACACCAACCAACTAACACCAACCACCAACCAACACCAACCAACACCAACCAACCAACACCAACCACCAACCAACACCAACCAACCAACACCAACCACCAACCAACACCAACCAACCAACCCCAACCACCAACCAACACCAACCAACCAACCCCAACCACCAACCAACACCAACCAACCAACCCCAACCACCAACCAACACCAACCAACGAACACCAACCAACCAACCCCAACCACCAACCAACACCAACCAACCAACACCAACCACCAACCAACACCAACCAACCAACCCCAACCACCAACCAACACCAACCAACCAACCCCAACCACCAACCAACACCAACCGACTAACCCCAACCACCAACCAACACCAACCAACCAACCCCAACCACCAACCAACACCAACCAACCAACACCAACCACCAACCAACACCAACCAACCAACAACAACCACCAACCAACACCAACCAACCAACCAACACCAACCACCAACCAACACCAACCAACCCACATCAACCAACCAACCCACATCAACCAACCAACCAACATCAACCCACCAACCAACATCAACCAACCAACCCACATTAACCAACCAACCAACACCAACCAACCAATACCAACCAACCAACCAACACCAACCAACCAACACCAACCAACCAACCAACACCAACCAACCAACCCCAACCACCAACCAACACCAACCAACCAACACCAACCACCAACCAACACCAACCAACCAACACCAACCAACCAACCAACACCAACCAACCAACACCAACCAACCAACATCAACCAACCAACCAACACCAACCAACCAACCCACATCAACCAACCAACCCACGCCAACCAACCAACCAACACCAACCAACCAAATATCACCAACCAACACCAACCAACCAACCAACACCAACCAACCAACATCAACCAACCAACCATCAACCAACCAACCAACACCAACCAACCAACCCACATCAACCAACCAATTAACATCAACCAACCAACCAACATCAACCAACCAACCCACATCAACCAACCAATTAACATCAACCAACCAACCCACATCAACCAACCAACATCAACCAACCAACCAACCAACACCAACCAACCAACCAACACCAACCAACCAACACCAATCAACCAACCCACATCAACCAACCAACCCACGCCAACCAACCAAATATCACCAACCAACACCAAGCAACCAACCAACACCAACCAACCAACCAACACCAACCAACCAACACCAACCAACCAACCAACACAAACCAACCAACATCAACCAACCAACCAACACCAACCAACCAACATCAACCAACCAACACCAACCAACCAACACCAACCAACCAACACCAACCAACCAACAACCAACCAACCAACATCAACCAACCAATTAACATCAACCAACCCACATCAACCAACCCACATCAACCAACCAACCCACGCCAACCAACCAACCCACGCCAACCAACCAACCCACACCAACCAACCAAACATCACCAACTAACCAACACCAACCAACCAACCAATACCAACCAACCAACATCAACCAACCAACCCATGCCAACCAACCAACCAACACCAACCAACCAACCAACACCAACCAACCAACGCCAACCAACCAACACCAACCAACCAACACCAACCAACCAACACCAACCAACCAACATCAACCAACCAACATCAACCAACCAACCAACCCACATCAACCAACCAATTAACATCAACCAACCAACATCAACCAACCAACCAACCCACATCAACCAACCAATTAACATCAACCAACCAACCAACATCAACCAACCAACATCAACCAACCAACATCAACCAACCAACCCACATCAACCAACCAACACCAACGAACCAACACCAACCAACCCACGCCAACCAACCAACCCACACCAACCAACCAAATATCACCAACCAACACCAACCAACCAACCATCACCAACCAACCAACCAACACCAACCAACCAACATCAACCAACCAACACCAACCAACCAACATCAATCAACCAACACGAACCAACCAACATCAACCAACCACCACCAACCAACCAACACCAACCAACCAACCAACATCAACCAACCAACCAACATCAACCAACCAACCAACATCAACTAACAAACACCAACTAACCAACACCAACCAACCAACCAACCAACCAACACCAACCAACCAACCAACCAACACCAACCAACCAACACCAACCAACCAACCAACCAACACCAACCAACCAACAACCAACCAACACCAACCAACCCACACCAACCAACCCACACCAACCAACCCACACCAACCAACCCACACCAACCAACCCACACCAACCAACCAACCCACACCAACCAACCAACATCAACCAACACCAACCAACCAACACCAACCAACACCAACCAACCAACACCAACCAACCAACACCAACCAACACCAACCAACCAACCCCAACCACCAACCAACACCAACCAACCAACACCAACCACCAACCAACACCAACCAACCAACCCACACCAACCAACCAACACCAACCAACCAACACCAACCAACCAACCAACACCAACCAACCAACAACCAACACCAACCAACCAACACCAACCAACACCAACCAACCAATACCAATCAACCAACCAACACCAACCAACACCAACCAACCAATACCAATCAACCAACCAACACCAACCAACACCAATCAACCAACACTAACCAACCAACACCAACCAACCAACATCAACCAACCAACCATCAACCAACCAACACCAACCAACCAACCCACATCAACCAACCAACGCCAACCAACCAACCCACACCAAATAACCAAATATCACCAACCAACACCAAGCAACCAACCAACACCAACCAACCAACCAACACCAACCAACCAACACCAACCAACCAACCAACACCAACCAACCAACCAACACCAACCAACCCCAACCACCAACCAACACCAACCAACCAACACCAACCAACCAACCAACACCAACCAACCAACACCAACCAACCAACACCAACCAACCAACACCAACCAACCAACACCAACCAACCAACACCAACCAACACCAACCAACCAATACCAACCAACCAACACTAACCAACCAACATTAACCAACCAACACCAACCAACCAACATCAACCAACCAACCATCAGCCAACCAACCATCAACCAACCAACCAACACCAACCAACCAACCCACATCAACCAACCAACCCACGCCAACCAACCAACCCACACCAACTAACCAAATATCACCAACCAACACCAAGCAACCAACCAACACCAACCAACCAACCAACACCAACCAACCAACCCACATCAACCAACCAATTAACATCAACCAACCAACCAACATCAACCAACCAACCAACATCAACCAACCAATTAACATCAACCAACCAACCAACATCAACCAACCAACCCACATCAACCAACCAACATCAACCAACCAACCCACATCAACCAACCAACCCACGCCAACCAACCAACCCACACCAACCAACCAAATATCACCAACCAACACCAAGCAACCAACCAACACCAACCAACCAACCAACACCAACCAACCAACATCAACCAACCAACATCAACCAACCAACATCAACCAACCAACCATCAACCAACCAACCAACACCAACCAACCAACCCACATCAACCAACCAATTAACCTCAACCAACCAACCAACATCAACCAACCAACATCAACCAACCAACCAACATCAACCAACCAATTAACATCAACCAACCAACCAACATCAACCAACCAACCAACATCAACCAACCAACACCAACCAACCAACCAACACCAACCAACCAACACCAACCAACCAACCCACGCCAACCAACCAACACAAACCAACCAAATATCACCAACCAACACCAAGCAACCAACCAACACCAACCAACCAACACCAACCAACCAACATCAACCAACCAACACCAACCAACCCACGCCAACCAACCAACCCACGCCAACCAACCAAACATCAACTAACCAACACCAACCAACCAACACCAACCAACCCACACCAACCAACCAACCAACACCAACCAACACCAACCAACCAACACCAACCAACACCAACCAACCAACACCAACCTACACCAACCAACACCAACCAACCAACACCAACCTACACCAACCAACCAACATCAACCAACCAACCCACACCAACCAACCAACACCAACCAACCAAACAACACCAACCAACCAACAACCAACACCAACCAACCAATACCAACCAACCAACACTAACCAACCAACACCAACCAACCAACATCAACCAACCAACCAACACCAACCAACCAAACCCACATCAACCAACCAACCCACGCCAACCAACCAACCCACACCAACCAACCAAATATCACCAACCAACACCAAGCAACCAACCAACACCAACCAACCAACCAACACCAACCAACCAACACCAACCAACCAATATCAACCAACCAACCATCAACCAACCAACACCAACCAACCAACCGACACCAACCAACCAACCCACATCAACCAACCAATTAACATCAACCAACCAACCAACATCAACCAACCAACCCACATCAACCAACCAATTAACATCAACCAACCAACCCACATCAACCAACCAACCAACATCAACCAACCAACCAACATCAACCAACCAACCAACATCAACCAACCAACCAACATCAACCAACCAACCAACATCAACCAACCAACCCACACCAACCAACCAAATATCACCAACCAACACCAAGCAACCAACCAACCAACACCAACCATCCAACCCACATCAACCAACCAATTAACATCAACCAACCTACCAACATCAACCAACCAACCCACATCAACCAACCAATTAACATCAACCAACCAACCAACCAACATCAACCAACCAACCCACATCAACCAACCAATTAACATCAACCAACCAACCAACATCAACCAACCAACCCACATCAACCAACCAATTAACATCAACCAACCAACTCACATCAACCAACCAACATCAACCAACCAACCCACATCAACCAACCAACCCACATCAACCAACCAACACCAACCAACCAACCCTCATCAACCAACCAACCCACGCCAACCAACCAACCAACCCACACCAACCAACCAAATATCACCAACCAACACCAAGCAACCAACCAACACCAACCAACCAACCAACATCAACCAACCAACCAACATCAACCAACCAACCAACACCAACCAACCCACATCAACCAACCAATTAACATCAACCAACCAACATCAGCCAACCAACCCACATCAACCAACCAACCCACGCCAACCAACCAACCCACACCAACCAACCAAATATCACCAACCAACACCAACCAACCAACACCAACCACCAACCAACACAACCAACCAACACCAACCAACCAACCAACACCAACCAACCAACCAACACCAACCAACATCAACCAACCAACCAACATCAACCAACCAACCAACACCAACCAACCAACCCACATCAACCAACCAATTAACATCGACCAACCCACATCAACCAACTAACCCACATCAACCAACCAACCCACATCAACCAACCAACACCAACCAACCAACACCAACCAACCAACACCAACCAACCAACACCAACCAACCATCATCAACCAACCAACATCAACCAACCAACCCACATCAACCAACCAACCCACATCAACCAACCAACCAACACCAACCAACCAACACCAACCAACCAACCCACATCAACCAACCAACCCACGCCAACCAACCAACCCACACCAACCAACCAAATATCACCAACCAACACCAAGCAACCAACCAACACCAAGCAACCAACCAACACCAAGCAACCAACCAACACCAACCAACCAACACCAACTAACCAACATCAACCAACCAACCATCAACCAACCAACCATCAACCAACCAACCATCAACCAACCAACCAACCCACATCAACCAACCAATTAACATCAACCAACCAACCAACATCAACCAACCAACCAACATCAACCAACCAACCCACATCAACCAACCAACCCACATCAACCAACCAACCCACATCAACCAACCAACCCACATCAACCAACCAACATCAACCAACCAACCCACATCAACCAACCAACCCACGCCAACCAACCAACCCACACCAACCAACCAAATATCTCCAACCAACACCAAGCAACCAACCAACACCAACCAACCAACCAACACCAACCAACACCAACCAACCAACCCACATCAACCAACCAATTAACATCAACCAACCAACCAACATTAACCAACCAAATAACATCAACCAACCAATTAACATCAACCAACCAACCCACATCAACCAACCAACCCACATCAACCAACCAACCCACATCAACCAACCAACCCACATCAACCAACCAACCCACATCAACCAACCAACCCACGCCAACCAACCAACCCACACCAACCAACCAAATATCACCAACCAACACCAAGCAACCAACCAACACCAACCAACCAACCACCAACCAACACCAACCAACCAACCCACATCAACCAACCAATTAACATCAACCAACCAACCAACATTAACCAACCAAATAACATCAACCAACCAACCAACATCAACCAACCAACCAACATCAACCAACCAAATAACATCAACCAACCAATTAACATCAACCAACCAACCAACATCAACCAACCAACCCACATCAACCAACCAACCCACATCAACCAACCAACATCAACCAACCAACACCAACCAACCAACACCAACCAACCAACACCAACCAACCAACCAACCCACGCCAACCAACCAACCCACACCAACCAACCAAATATCACCAACCAACACCAAGCAACCAACCAACACCAACCAACCAACCAACACCAACCAACCAACACCAACCAACCAACATCAACCAACCAACACCAACCAACCAACATCAACCAACCAAACAACATCAACCAACCAACACCAACCAACCAACATCAACCAACCAACACCAACCAACCAACACCAACCAACCAACCCACACCAACCAACCAACCCACACCAACCAACCAAGCAACACCAACCAACACCAACCAACCAACACCAACCAACACCAACCAACACCAACCAACCAACACCAACCTACACCAACCAACCAACATCAACCAACCAACCCACACCAACCAACATCAACCAACCAACCAACACCAACCAACACAAACCAACCAAATATCACCAACCAACACCAACCAACCAACACCAACCAACCAACATCAACCAACCAACCAACACCAACCAACCCTCGCCAATCAACCAACCCACGCCAAGCAACCAACCCACGCCAACCAACCAAACGCCAACTAACCAACACCAACCAACCAACCAACACCAACCAACCCACAACAACCAACCAACCCACACCAACCAACACCAACTAACCAACATCAACCAACACCAACCAACCAACACCAACCTACACCAACCAACACCAACCAACCAACACCAACCAACCAACACCAACCAACCAACACCAACCTACACCAACCAACCAACATCAACCAACCAACCCACACCAACCAACCAACACCAACCAACCAAACAACACCAACCAACCAACAACCAACACCAACCAACCAATACCAACCAACCAACACTAACCAACCAACACCAACCAACCAACATCAACCAACCAACCAACACCAACCAACCAACCCACATCAACCAACCAACCCACGCCAACCAACCAACCCACACCAACCAACCAAATATCACCAACCAACACCAAGCAACCAACCAACACCAACCAACCAACCAACACCAACCAACCAACACCAACCAACCAACACCAACCAACCAACCATCAACCAACCAACACCAACCAACCAACCAACACCAACCAACCAACCCACATCAACCAACCAATTAACATCAACCAACCAACCAACATCAACCAACCAACCCACATCAACCAACCAATTAACATCAACCAACCAACCCACATCAACCAACCAACCAACATCAACCAACCAACCAACATCAACCAACCAACCAACATCAACCAACCAACCAACATCAACCAACCAACATCAACCAACCAACCAACCAACATCAACCAACCAACCAACATCAACCAACCAACCCACACCAACCAACACCAAGCAACCAACCAACACCAACCATCCAACCCACATCAACCAACCAATTAACATCAACCAACCAATTAACATCAACCAACCTACCAACATCAACCAACCAACCCACATCAACCAACCAATTAACATCAACCAACCAACCAACATCAACCAACCAACCCACATCAACCAACCAACATCAACCAACCAACCCACATCAACCAACCAACATCAACCAACCAACCCACACCAACCAACCAAATATCACCAACCAACACCAAGCAACCAACCAACACCAACCAACCAACCAACACCAACCAACCAACCCACATCAACCAACCAATTAACATCAACCAACCAACCAACATCAACCAACCAATTAACATCAACCAACCAACCCACATCAACCAACCAACCAACATCAACCAACCAACCAACATCAACCAACCAACCCACATCAACCAACCAACCAACATCAACCAACCAACCAACATCAACCAACCAACCCTCATCAACCAACCAACCAACACCAACCAACCAACCAACCCACACCAACCAACCAAATATCACCAACCAACACCAAGCAACCAACCAACACCAAGCAACCAACCAACACCAACCAACCAACCAACATCAACCAACCAACCAACATCAACCAACCAACCAACACCAACCAACCCACATCAACCAACCAATTAACATCAACCAACCAACATCAGCCAACCAACCCACATCAACCAACCAACCCACGCCAACCAACCAACCCACACCAACCAACCAAATATCACCAACCAACACCAAGCAACCAACCAACACCAAGCAACCAACCAACACCAACCAACCAACCAACACCAACCAACCAACCAACACCAACCAACCAACCAACACCAACCAACCAACATCAACCAACCAATTAACATCAACCAACCAACATCAACCAACCAACCCACATCAACCAACCAACCCACGCCAACCAACCAACCCACACCAACCAACCAAATATCACCAACCAACACCAAGCAACCAACCAACACCAACCAACCAACCAACACCAACCAACCAACCAACACCAACCAACATCAACCAACCAACCAACATCAACCAACCAACCAACACCAACCAACCAACCCACATCAACCAACCAACCAACATCAACCAACCAACCAACATCAACCAACCAACCAACATCAACCAACCAACCAACATCAACCAACCAACATCAACCAACCAACCAACATCAACCAACCAACATCAACCAACCAACCAACCAACATCAACCAACCAACCAACATCAACCAACCAACCCACACCAACCAACACCAAGCAACCAACCAACACCAACCATCCAACCCACATCAACCAACCAATTAACATCAACCAACCAATTAACATCAACCAACCTACCAACATCAACCAACCAACCCACATCACCCAACCAATTAACATCAACCAACCAACCAACATCAACCAACCAACCCACATCAACCAAGCAACATCAACCAACCATCCCACATCAACCAACCAACATCAGCCAACCAACCCACACCAACCAACCAAATATCACCAACCAACACCAAGCAACCAACCAACACCAACCAACCAACATCAACCAACCAACCCACATCAACCAACCAATTAACATCAACCAACCAACCCACATCAACCAACCAATTAACATCAACCAACCAACTCACATCAACCAACCAACCAACATCAACCAACCAACATCAACCAACCAACCCACATCAACCAACCAACCAACATCAACCAACCAACCCACATCAACCAACCAACCCTCATCAACCAAACAACCCACGCCAACCAACCAACCAACCCACACCAACCAACCAAATATCACCAACCAACACCAAGCAACCAACCAACACCAAGCAACCAACCAACACCAACCAACCAACCAACATCAACCAACCAACCAACATCAACCAACCAACCAACACCAACCAACCCACATCAACCAACCAATTAACATCAACCAACCAACATCAGCCAACCAACCCACATCAACCAACCAACCCACGCCAACCAACCAACCCACACCAACCAACCAAATATCACCAACCAACACCAAGCAACCAACCAACACCAACCAACCAACCAACATCAACCAACCAACATCAACCAACCAACCAACATCAACCAACCAACCAACACCAACCAACCCACATCAACCAACCAATTAACATCAACCAACCAACATCAGCCAACCAACCCACATCAACCAACCAACCCACGCCAACCAACCAACCCACACCAACCAACCAAATATCACCAACCAACACCAAGCAACCAACCAACACCAACCAACCAACCAACACCAACCAACCAACCAACACCAACCAACATCAACCAACCAACCAACATCAACCAACCAACCAACACCAACCAACCAACCCACATCAACCAACCAATTAACATCAACCAACCCACATCAGCCAACCAACCCACATCAACCAACTAACCCACATCAACCAACCAACATCAACCAACCAACACGAACTAACCAACACCAACCAACCAACACCAACCAACCATCATCAACCAACCAACATCAACCAACCAACCCACATCAACCAACCAACCCACATCAACCAACCAACCCACATCAACCAACCAACCAACACCAACCAACCAACACCAACCAACCAACCCACATCAACCAACCAACCCACACCAACCAACCAAATATCACCAACCAACACCAAGCAACCAACCAACACCAAGCAACCAACCAACACCAACCAACCAACACCAACTAACCAACATCAACCAACCAACCATCAACCAACCAACCATCAACCAACCAACCAATTAACATCAACCAACCAACCCACATCAACCAACCAACCCACATCAACCAACCAACCCACATCAACCAACCAACCAACATCAACCAACCAACCCACGCCAACCAACCAACCCACACCAACCAACCAAATATCTCCAACCAACACCAAGCAACCAACCAACACCAACCAACCAACCAACACCAACCAACCAACCAACACCAACCAACACCAACCAACCAACCCACATCAACCAACCAATTAACATCAACCAACCAACCCACATCAACCAACCAACCCACATCAACCAACCAACCCACGCCAACCAACCAACCCACACCAACCAACCAAATATCTCCAACCAACACCAAGCAACCAACCAACACCAACCAACCAACCAACACCAACCAACACCAACCAACCAACCCACATCAACCAACCAATTAACATCAACCAACCAACCAACATTAACCAACCAAATAACATCAACCAACCAATTAACATCAACCAACCAACCAACATCAACCAACCAACCAACATCAACCAACCAAGTAACATCAACCAACCAATTAACATCAACCAAGCAACCAACATCAACCAACCAACCAACATCAACCAACCAACCCACATCAACCAACCAACCCACATCAACCAACCAACATCAACCAACCAACATCAACCAACCAACACCAACCAACCAACCAACACCAACCAACCAACACCAACCAACCAACCAACCCACGCCAACCAACCAACCCACACCAACCAACCAAATATCACCAACCAACACCAAGCAACCAACCAACACCAACCAACCAACCAACACCAACTAACCAACACCAACCAACCAACATCAACCAACCAACACCAACCAACCAACATCAACCAACCAAACAACATCAACCAACCAACACCAACCAACCAACATCAACCAACCAACCAACCAACACCAACCAACCAACCAACACCAACCAACACCAACCAACCAACCCACACCAACCAACCAAGCAACACCAACCAACACCAACCAACCAACACCAACCAACACCAACCAACACAAACCAACCAAATATCACCAACCAACACCAACCAACCAACACCAACCAACCAACACCAACCAACCAACACCAACCAACCAACACCAACCAACCAACACCAACCAACCAACACCAACCAACCCACGCCAACCAACCAACCCACGCCAACCAACCAACCCACGCCAACCAACCAAACATCAACTAACCAACACCAACCAACCAACACCAACCAACCCACACCAACCAACCAACCCACACCAACCAACACCAACTAACCAACATCAACCAACACCAACCAACCAACACCAACCTACACCAACCAACACCAACCAACCAACACCAACCTACACCAACCAACCAACATCAACCAACCAACCCACACCAACCAACCAACACCAACCAACCAACCAACACCAACCAACCAACAACCAACACCAACCAACCAACACCAACCAACCAATACCAACCAACCAACACTAACCAACCAACACCAACCAACCAACATCAACCAACCAACACCAACCAACCAAACCCACATCAACCAACCAACCCACGCCAACCAACCAACCCACACCAACCAACCAAATATCACCAACCAACACCAAGCAACCAACCAACACCAACCAACCAACCAACACCAACCAACCAACACCAACCAACCAATATCAACCAACCAACCATCAACCAACCAACCAACACCAACCAACCAACCGACACCAACCAACCAACCCACATCAACCAACCAATTAACATCAACCAACCAACCAACATCAACCAACCAACCCACATCAAGCAACCAATTAACATCAACCAACCAACCCACATCAACCAACCAACCAACATCAACCAACCAACCAACATCAACCAACCAACCAACATCAACCAACCAACCCACACCAACCAACCAAATATCACCAAGCAACCAACCAACACCAACCAACCAACACCAACCATCCAACCCACATCAACCAACCAATTAACATCAACCAACCTACCAACATCAACCAACCAACCCACATCAACCAACCAATTAACATCAACCAACCAACCAACATCAACCAACCAACCCACATCAACCAACCAACATCAACCAACCAACCCACATCAACCAACCAACCAACATCAGCCAACCAACCCACACCAACCAACCAAATATCACCAACCAACACCAAGCAACCAACCAACACCAACCAACCAACATCAACCAACCAACCCACATCAACCAACCAATTAACATCAACCAACCAACCAACATCAACCAACCAACCCACATCAACCAACCAATTAACATCAACCAACCAACTCACATCAACCAACCAACCAACATCAACCAACCCACATCAACCAACCAACCCACATCAACCAACCAACCAACATCAACCAACCAACCCACATCAACCAACCAACCCACATCAACCAACCAACCAACATCAACCAACCAACCCACATCAACCAACCAACCCACATCAACCAACCAACCCACATCAACCAACCAACCCACGCCAACCAACCAACCAACCAACCCACACCAACCAACCAAATATCACCAACCAACACCAAGCAACCAACCAACACCAACCAACCAACCAACACCAACCAACCAACATCAACCAACCAACATCAACCAACCAACCAACATCAACCAACCAACCAACATCAACCAACCCACATCAACCAACCAATTAACATCAACCAACCAACATCAGCCAACCAACCCACATCAACCAACCAACCCACGCCAACCAACCAACCCACACCAACCAACCAACCCACACCAACCAACCAACCCACACCAACCAACACCAAGCAACCAACCAACACCAACCAACCAACCAACACCAACCAACCAACCAACACCAACCAACATCAACCAACCAACCAACATCAACCAACCAACCAACATCAACCAACCAACCAACATCAACCAACCAACCAACACCAACCAACCAACCCACATCAACCAACCAATTAACATCAACCAACCAACATCAGCCAACCAACCCACATCAACCAACTAACCCACATCAACCAACCAACATCAACCAACCAACACCAACTAACCAACACCAACCAACCAACACCAACCAACCAACACCAACCAACCAACACCAACCAACCAACACCAACCAACCAACACCAACCAACCAACCCACATCAACCAACCAACCCACGCCAACCAACCAACCCACACCAACCAACCAAATATCACCAACCAACACCAAGCAACCAACCAACACCAAGCAACCAACCAACACCAACCAACCAACACCAACTAACCAACATCAACCAACCAACCATCAACCAACCAACCATCAACCAACCAACCATCAACCAACCAACCATCAACCAACCAACCATCAACCAACCAACCATCAACCAACCAACCAACCCACATCAACCAACCAATTAACATCAACCAACCAACCCACATCAACCAACCAACCCACATCAACCAACCAACCCACATCAACCAACCAACCAACATCAACCAACCAACCAACATCAACCAACCAACCCACGCCAACCAACCAACCCACACCAACCAACCAAATATCTCCAACCAACACCAAGCAACCAACCAACACCAACCAACCAACACCAACCAACACCAACCAACCAACCCACATCAACCAACCAATTAACATCAACCAACCAACCAACATTAACCAACCAAATAACATCAACCAACCAATTAACATCAACCAACCAACCAACATCAACCAACCAACCCACATCAACCAACCAACCCACATCAACCAACCAACCCACATCAACCAACCAACCCACGCCAACCAACCAACCCACACCAACCAACCAAATATCTCCAACCAACACCAAGCAACCAACCAACACCAACCAACCAACCAACCAACACCAACCAACACCAACCAACCAACCCACATCAACCAACCAATTAACATCAACCAACCAACCAACATTAACCAACCAAATAACATCAACCAACCAATTAACATCAACCAACCAACCAACATCAACCAACCAACCCACATCAACCAACCAAATAACATCAACCAACCAATTAACATCAACCAACCAATTAACATCAACCAACCAACCAACATCAACCAACCAACCCACATCAACCAACCAACCCACATCAACCAACCAACCCACATCAACCAACCAACATCAACCAACCAACATCAACCAACCAACACCAACCAACCAACCAACACCAACCAACCAACACCAACCAACCAACACCAACCAACCAACACCAACCAACCAACCAACCCACGCCAACCAACCAACCCACACCAACCAACCAAATATCACCAACCAACACCAAGCAACCAACCAACACCAACCAACCAACCAACACCAACTAACCAACACCAACCAACCAACATCAACCAACCAACACCAACCAACCAACATCAACCAACCAAACAACATCAACCAACCAACACCAACCAACCAACATCAACCAACCAACCAACACCAACCAACCAACCAACACCAACCAACCAACACCAACCAACACCAACACCAACCAACCAACACCAACCTACACCAACCAACCAACACCAACCAACCAACCAACCAACACCAACCAACCAACCCACACCAACCAACCAACCCACACCAACCAACCAACACCAACCAACCAACACCAACCAACCAACAACCAACACCAACCAACCAACACCAACCAACACCAACCAACCAATACCAACCAACCAACACTAACCAACGAACACCAACCAACCAACACCAACCAACACCAACCAACACCAACCAACCAACACCAACCAACACCAACCAGCCAACACCAACCAACACCAACCAACCAACACCATCCAACACCAACCAACACCAACCAACCAACACCAACCAACCAACACCAACCAACCAACACCAACCAATACCAAGCAACCAACACCAACCAACACCAACCAACCAACACCAACCAATACCAACCAACCAACACCAAGGAACCAAAGACGAACCACGAACCACGACCCACGAAACAGCAACACGTTTGCGAACGGCAGCAGCCACAGGGAGATGGTTTGCGAACGGCAGCAGCCGCAGGGAGATGGTTTGCGAACGGCAGCAGCCGCAGGGAGATCGTTGGCGAACGCCAGCAGCTGCAGCGAGATCGTTGGCGATCACCAGCAGCCACAGCGAGATCGTTGGCGAACGCCAGCAGCTGCAGCGAGATCGGCGATAACGCCAGCAGCCGCGAGCGTAGATCGTTGGCGAGCGCGTAATAGTAGGGCCGCAGCGAGATCGTTGGCGAACGCCAGCAGCCGCAGCGAGATCGTTGCCGAACGCCAGCAGCCGCAGCGAAGATCGTTGGCGAACGCCAGCAGCCGCAGCGAGATCGTTGGCGAAACTGGCCAGCCGCGCAGGGAGATGGTTGGGCGAACGGCAGCAGCCGGAGCGAGATCGTTGGCGAACGCCAGCAGCCGGAGCGAGATCGTTGGCGAACGCCAGCAACCGGAGCGAGATCGTTATCGAACGCCAGCAGCCGGAGCGAGATCGTTGGCGAACGCCAGCACCCACAGGGAGATCGTTGGCGAACGCCAGCAACCGCAGCGAGATCGTTGGCGAACGCCAGCAGCAACAGCGAGATCGTT